>NW_010409750.1:0-2720 GCF_000710305.1 Buceros rhinoceros silvestris
GTTCCTCCATGTTGAACCCAGGACACACCTGTTGGATCACCATTGCCATTTCTTAAAATACATAGCCCCTTTTAAGGTCATCCATTAAACTACTGGCCACTCCTGACCTTGCAGTCTGGTGTGACTTCAGCCCAAGGTAATATGAACTAGCAGATTAAAAAAACCCAGTCTCCCTACTACTGCAGATAGGTGTCATTCTTAACTGCCATTTGTGTTGTCTTTTTTTCCCTTTCATGTCTATGGGGCTGCATTTGGTCTCAGAAAGCCTGGAAAGCCTTGGACTTCACTTCATCTGAGGGCATACGATTCACAATGGATCCCAATTTTTCTTCCACACTGAGACCACAAAGTTTAGATCAGCCATGCCATGTTTCCTGGTTTGGTGTTGCTGTGCAAGACACGGCTTACTGAGAGGCAAGAGTTTGCTTGGACGTACTGCAAGACACCTTGCCTGTGCAAGAACCCAGAGATGTAGATGAAAAAAGAACAGCAGCTCTTAAAATTCACTTTAATCCTTGGACAGTACTTTTTCAGCTGCCATCCTCACAGTATTTCTTGATGCTGCTGTTGCTCCAGTACAACACCAGAAATGTGAATTGTGGAGAAAGCTTGCCTCGTTTTTATTCCAGGATAGCACGAGAGCTAAGTCTCCTCTATAAATTACAAATAATCAAAGACTATTAGATCAAGCAGCTTGTGGGGAACAAGGTGTTGCAAACTGTGAAATTGAAGAGTACTTCCTGTCTAGATGTCTGGATAACATACCGAAGTGTATCTGTATTGCCCTATTTAATACGGCAGAATTGAAATTTTGCATTCAGTTATAAGATAGAAGCCTAAATAGAAGCGCTTTTTATTAGAATAGCTAAGATTGGAAAAGATAACAGAATTACTTGAGAATATTACCTGTACTGTTGCTTCTTGGAGTACTATTTTCTCCAAGAAGTACTATAATCCTCATGCTCATTTTCTACAAATATCCGTTCATCCTTTTTTAATAAGAGCAAAACTCAGACCAGGATACCAACTTCCAGATGCATTTTTGCTATCCTGGAGAATGTTTATTTTAATTTTGAAACAAAGTGGTCTTCACTATCACAGAATATTTTAAATTCAAACAGAGAAATCTCAAATGGTGTATTGACACAGTGCACTTGTTGCTGAAACTGTAGAAGAAGCCAAATAAGTATCCATACTGAGTAAACAGATTATTTATTTTTTAAGTATTTTTAGCTTCTGGTACTGCTCCCAGTTTGATCTCTGGCTTCTTGATTATTGAATCCTGAGGGTAGGGTCAGAGAACCAGATGTTCTTCCTCTTGCTTTAGGTCAGGAGTTGGGAATACTTCTTTTATGTCTTCATGGTTGGTGACCTGCAGACACCACCATACTGTAAGTAATAATAAACACGCTGATGGGTGCCTGGTGGAACTTCTGCAAAGCCAATGGGGTTATGTTAGTATAAGGTAAAAATTGGGCTGATTATTGCCTTAGAGGCATCCTACACTTCTATATATCTCTAAAAACTATTAACAATTACTGTCTGGGTAGTATTCACAGCTGTGCTGCAGCTATGGTCCTATGGTGCAGCTGTATGAGATTCTTCTGACTGGTTTCATCTTTGAGTCAAAATGATACGTGTATGTACGCTATCATGGAGGATTATTAGTGCATCGCTAATATTGCTCAGCACCTTCTTACTCAGTAATGCAGCAGCATTCTACATGGCAGTCTCTAGTGCCATTTACAGTAGTACATCCCAAGGACTGTTTGTCTATGTACCATGATGGGAGGTGGTGCTTGGATTGACATTCCAATGCCTTGCTCATACAGCGAAGTTTCAGCATTGCCAGCTGACACTTTCTTTTCACACTGGAATTTAGTAGTAATAACTTAGTCTGTTTGCACGTCTGAGCTTCTATTTTTAAGCACCGCTAATCCTCAGCTAAGGGCTGGCCTCCATCTGGCCTTACAAGGGTGGACAGCGGCAAGGGAGGTGTAAGGAGCCTTCCCAGACCTTGTGCAGTCCTCCAGAGAGCCACACACAATCACTGCCTTAAAAGCAGGGACAGGCAAGATGCTCTTGGCTCGTCTTAAATGCAGAGATGGCTGGGGGAGCTGTGTCGTACCACGTCCCACTTGAGCAAGAGGGAGAATGTTCCCTCTCTGAAGGACACTCCTCAAATGGCAATGTGAATCTAGTGCTCTCTTGTACTGCAAGCATTGTCTGAAGCGTGTCTGACGTGATTGGATATGTTTTCATAAAATTGTGAAGACCCTCGCTTTGTGTGCTTTCCCTCAGGTTAACTAAGGTTGTTGGCTCACTCAAGAAAATTTGGGTTGTAGTCTGTGCAGACCTAGTCTTGCATTTGTGGCATGTTTCCCTAAACAGCAGGAAAGTAGAGATAGTAGAGTGGAAGTCATGGTGCAAGCTGAGCAAGCAGCCGGCCTGCTGCTGAAGTGGGTAAGGAAACAGTCTTCTGCCTGTCAGAGGGACATTGTTTCTACTGGAAAACTCTGGGGGAAGGAGTCAAGGCACTGAGATGGGAGCACTTAAACGAACAAAGAATTGTTTGCTTGAGAGTGCCCTACTTTTGTTTTCCTTTTGAGTGGTTTTGCAATCCAGGTCCTCCACTGGCTCAGTGAGGAGGTGGAAGAAGACTTTCCTGCCATAGGCTCCTCTGGCTGCCCCGCTGCCGGTTCCTCCCAATAGATCGTGGA
>NW_010409750.1:2808-10651 GCF_000710305.1 Buceros rhinoceros silvestris
TGACTGGACAGCTGGAGTTACAGACTTTTGAAATAGCTGTCTTACTGAAGCAAGGCAGGATCACTCCTGCTCTCTCATTGCTCCTGGGAACAGATAGGGAATTGTATTACACTTTCCAAAGAAAAGAACATGCTGTTGCTTCCTGGTGAAGGCTCTTTGTTAATTAGCCAGCAAAAAGCTTGAAGAAGACATGGTTTCAGTGTGCTTTTACAATCAAAGTAGCGGAGAATGATGTTGTCTTTTGGAGTTTGTATTCACCTTCCATTTACTTGATGTCCTTTAGTCACATTTTGAAATCTGTCTCCTGTTATGTCTTAAACAGTCCATCTAGGTCTGGAACAGTCTTATTTTAGCAGGGCAAGGCCTTTGACTAATAGCAGTTGGAAGAAGGAGGGTGGTTTGAAGGACCTACAAAAAGAAGGTCTAGTCAGTAGCGATAGCAAAGCATGTCAGCCAAGCCAGTCTTGTAGGAGGTATAGTGGCTATGAGACATCATGCTTACTATGCTGAAGAGGCTCAGACAGTTGCCTTGCCTCTGGGTTTGAAAGCATCTATCCAGTAACATTAACCTTTTGTGCCAAAGTAAAACACATTCATTCAACTTTTTCTTTCAAGTTAGGATTTCAATTAATTAAATTAAATTTGCAATTAAATTAATTAAATTTTCATCTCTATTTCTATTTGTATATGTTAGGGCCCTCTTTCCATCTTGTGCTTGGATCCCCGATATCTTTTAAGGCCGTCTGGGGATGTCTACCACAAGGCAAGCTTTTCTGCTGTGCATTACATGTGAGGCCTAAGAAAGAGTGCCATTGTGTCCTGTGCAAGTTAAAGAAGTCTGTTTTCTGATAAATATCTTCCCACATGTGCCAAGCAAATATCTTGAGAGACTCTGGTTTTTCCATTACTCACTTGCATGGTACGTAGTGGAATGGTAAAGGCTGCAGTACCTGTTGTGCACTTTTAATGATATTCTTTTGCTTTGTTCACGAACGCCAGTTATATTTCCTTGAGTAATGTTAAGCTTGCATGAAGTTGTCCAAGTTTGGACCTGAATGAAACATGCTCATTAGAATCTGCATCAAATCATATTCAGTGGTGAGCAGCACACAATGTTCTGAAAGCACCAAGTACTGAAGCTTTATTTTTTCATTTTTAACAGTAGAAATGAGAAAAGGAAATTATTGACATTCTCTGATGAAGCTATTAACAACCTTTGTGGTTTATTATTAGAGAAACAAAATATACTATACATTTTGTTTTGCGTGAAATTATATAAGCAGTAAAAGTTTATGAATGAAGAGACACATTTTGCACTAATTCCACAGCACTTCTATTTCATTTTATGATTTCTTTTTTATTTCACTTCTGAGAGTACTTCTGCTGAATTCAGGGAACAGTAGGAAAACCACCCACCATCTAATTTACCCTGAAAAATTGTCTTTCTTCAAGTAAAAAAAAAAAAAAAAAGAAATAGCCTGCTGCCTATTTCCTATATCTTGTTTCTGTTTCCCGGATTATTCATTCATATCCTGTTGAACTTTGATTTTGTTTTGGGGTTTTTTCTCCATTAATTTTGTAATGTATTTCTGCAAAATTATTTATGTGCTTAGAAAATCAATCAACAACTTTGCAAAAAAGATGAGCTATCCCTACAGATGTGGAAACTGTGAAAAAAAAGTAAGGAAGAAGACCAGCTTTTTGACTGGTCAAATGAAATAAGACAAAACCAGATTGGGGGTGGGATTCTATAAACCAAAACATTCTAAAATAAAGGCATGTGATCATTTAACCTTATTTTTGCATGGTTGATCTTGACGTTTATACAGCGAGCTTTTATTGACATGCCTGCTTGTCTAGGTAAGACATCTTTATATGGCTTACTTGCCCTTCACCAGTAGTCTTTTAGACTCCCAGGTGACGTATTTTTGATCTTATGTTATAATCCTCTTTGATGCTTATCTGAAAGTGTTTCTTCTTCTCATTTAGAACATCTAATTGGAAGGTGACTGTAATCTTTTGATTAACTTCACAATGATTTTACTCAAATGTTCATGTTACTTCTTCAGAGCAGAGTTTTCTTGTGGCTGTTTTCTTCATTCACTCACTGCAGTTTGTGCTAATCAGATCATCACAGTTATGGAGTTACGGAGTAAAAGGATATTTTATTTGAATCCAGAAGAGAATAAGGATTTGAGTGTTGCATTTAGTTATCATCTTTATACATCCCTTTTACTGTGCTTTAGTCTGTGATTCCCATTCATTTAATTTATCATAAGAAAAAAAATACTTCCCTGTTCTGCTCCTCTTACAGACACATGCATTTATAAGACTTTGAGCCATCATGTCCCATCATGTTATTTATGACCTGAAGAAAACATACTTGTTCAGAAAGTTTTGCAACTCAGAGAGTAAATTCTGTTCAGTATGCAAAAAATAAACTGTGGAGACAAAGGTGGTTTTATTTAAGAAACAACAGATTTGACAGGATATTTTACTGAATTCCTGAAAAATTCTCAATGTTGTGTTGAGTTAAAATCAAAAAAGTTTGCGACTGCATACAGCAGTGTGTGTGAAAATGCACACGTAATTTACATGTGCAGTTACCTCAGTCCTGCCCACTGGACTCTGTCTGTGCTTGCACTGAAATGGGGAGTATGGGGCATGTATGTACTGGTGCGTGTGCAGCAGGTGGAGGTTTGACCCTATCAGTTACTCATGGGATATTAATACAAGTTGGGCTGTGCACTGAACTCCGTACAGGAGTAGGAGATTTATACTTCTGACAAAGATGTATTACAGGGTGAATTATGACATGGTTCCCATCTAGGTTTTACTCTTTGCTTTTATTGTTTGTCAGACTTTTTCCTGTTGCACTCCAGGACAGCTGTGTAGCTGGCCCTGCTACTTTGCCTGTTCCTTTTTTCAACCACACAGGTAAAAGTTGATGGTTTGTTAGTGGTTGAGCATCTGGCCCGGGGCATGAGGCTGAAACGTATGGTATTTCTCCTTTTTCCCAGCACTCTGCCCTGGGTTTGGGTCAAGGTAACCGTAGCTTAATATCAAAGGAGCCTTGCAGAAAAGCAGTCTGCCTCTCTGGTATTCGAATACCATAGAGCAGTGAGAGTTTTCATGTGTAAATTTTGGCTGTCTGCTACGTCTGATGTGCAGATGATGTTCCCCACTGCTCACTTTCAGTCCTTTTGATTATTTAGTATTATATAGAACAAGCCTTGTGTGAGTAATCTACGGCACAGCAGATGGTAGGCCAGTCAACATCAACACCTTAAAATCTGGGATTAAGGGGAATATTGTACCTGATTTATCTATAAAGGATTTTGTGAAGGGAAAAAGTTATCTGAACTGGTACTTAACATTGAGAATAAATTTCTAATCATTAGTCTTATGAAAAATGATGGTGGAAGAGCATAACTGCCACATTAAGTGGTGTGGGCTTTGAATGTAATCTTGCAGAACCCTGCCAAAGAGCTCCTAATACCAATACAAGGATTTGACTTGTCAATTGACATTCATCCCGTTTTGACTCAGAGTGTAGAGTGCTACTGACTGAATTGTTAACACTGAGCAGCTGGGTTTTCCTAGGAGGCCACTAAGCCAAAAATGTGATCTTGCACAGCAATGCAGTACCTAATGAAACATGATGAAATCATAATTTCATATGCTGTGATCTCCTTGAAGCTGATAGCTGATTGGATTTAGTTGGCCATCAGATCTGGGCTAATTACCTAGACTTCCTAGGCTATGAATTGTGATGACTGGAAGATTTGCTTTTCCACTATTTGCAGCTGTTGTCCAACTACGACTGTTATCTGTGGGCTGGGAACATCCATTCTGTGGTTCATGTTACTTTCAACAACTGAGCTGTCATCTCTGCAGGCTGTGCCATGTGGAGGTCAAGCGCGTAGTAGATACTAACCTCTTTACCGTCATGACCGTGTTGCTTACAGAGCCTGACCTACATAGCACCAAACCGACTCAGAGTACTCTGTGAGCTACAGTCAGTGCAGTAGAGACTTAATCCAAGACTATGGCGAGAGCTACTTGGATCAATTTCAATCCCAAAAGAATCCAAGTCTGGCATCGGTGTCTGATGTATTTACTTTTAAAACCAAGTTCTTTGCCATGTCTAAGTTATTTCTTCAAGTTGTATGACATGGCTTTTCAGTGATCAGTGCATGTGGAGCTCCTGTTTGTTTTTTGTGTACTGACATATCCAAAATCTTTCTTTGTAAGGATTCCCCATCATTGCAGTGCAACCTGTTTGGCAGCTTAGGCTTTTTTCTATACCCTGCAGACTAAATGACTAGTATGAAGAATCAGCGGAACACTGATCTTCAAATACAGCTTGCCAGATTAACACGTAAATGATCTAAAATAGAATCACAATTCATAACTGATACTATTTTACTCTTAGCATCTGGAGGTCTGGTTCAGACTATGCATTTCATGTTATGATGATGGTGGCATAGGTTTTGCTTGAATAATTCATTTTGCAGAGTTCTAGCTAGCCAGTCTCCTGTGTAATACAGTGGAACCAATCAGCCATCTTAAACTGGCTGGTTGGATATATGCTGGCATAGCTGCTAGTGCAGTCACACATTCACTGAAATATTCTGGGAGATGTTTTTATTGCATTATTATGTTTGTAAATATCTCTGCACAGACTGAACACTGATTGAGCAGAACTACCAACTGCTAGTTACAATTTCTGTGTCATTTACTGAGCAGGTATAGTTGCCTGGCTGATTCTGCCATGTTTTAAAATCAGCTGCTGACATTGTTCATTCAGCACCTATCACCTCTTTAATGAAAAGGCACAAAATAAAGTATGTGGACAGAACCGCGTCATGTGCAGCTTGAGCACTGCCAGTAGTTACTGCTAATGAAAAAATACAACATGATGCCAATCTTCTGGCTTACCACCTTCTCTATAGGCTGTTGTCCAACTGCACGATTCCCTGTACTGACATATATTGATTATCTCCTGTAAGCCCAGTTTCAAAGACTGCATCAGAACATTTTGCAGCCGTGGATAACCATGGCTGCCAATTTCTATCCATAATGCTTTTGAAAATACTTCTCATATATGCCCTCTTGTCATGCCTGGCCCCTGATTCCTTTTTGCTCTGCACCTAGTGTGCGTGCGTGTGTACTGTGGGGTGGGGTTTTTTTGTTTGTTTTGGTTCTTTTACGCACTCTGTATCTTCTTTGTAAGTTCATTCAGCTCTCCCAGCTGTGCTGTAGGACTCTGGCATACACCAAAAAGAGCACGTCTGCACTGATTCACACAGAAATGTAGAAGACGGTATCAGATAGACAGCTAGATGAGGTCTAGCCCACTGGCCCACAGGCAGCTCATAGTGCTCCCAGGAGGACTTGGACTGGGTTTCTCAGGCTCCAAGCTGATTAAAACAAGAGGTAATGTTAAGGCCATATCAAGTCTTGATTCTGGGTTTAGGGGAAAGAAGCTGACAGCTGTCTTGCAACTGGAGGTAAAAGGAGCATAGATAGCAGCCGCAAGTATGGGAAAATCAACTTAAGGGAGAGATAGTAAAGAACAAATTAAATTCTAGTAGTCCTGTGTTTTTCTTCAGGGTATGCATGTGTTAACAAAATAGTCATTACATTTTTGAGTAGTCTTAGAAGGTCAAAATTAGGCACCAGGGTGCTGAGCTTACCGTCTCTTAAAACAGGGTAGCTGCACTAAGGCATTTTAAAGTATAAATAATACTAATGTACTGAACACCACAAACACTTAGTGTTGTAGAAGACACATGATATAGTCCACCCCTGTCCTAAAGACCCTGTAACATAAGCAGCATCTGACACAAAACAGACATAACTCCCTGGGAATAACTAGGATACAAACTTACACGCGGTGGAGATTATGTACTTCATAGCTGTGATAAGGATTGCCACAGGAGATCCATTTGAGAAAAACAAACCTGCGTGGTTTGTCCCTGGGCATCAAGTAAAGGAATCGCTTCTTTGTGAGGGGTATGGGTAAAAAGAGGCAATGTGTTAGGGAGTGGAAAGCAGGTACTGGTTTGAGGAACTACAGACAAGCTCATAGGGAAAGTAGGCTTGGATATTGGTGCTTCTGGCATATCTTAAAAATACATATAACTGTCACTGTAGAAGCACAGGCACATCATCACAATAAAATCCAGATCTTGTCTTTAAGTTTGCAAAATTCATATCTGGGATTTTTTGAGGTCTTTTTGCCTTAAAAATCATAGAAGTCATAGAAAACTCGGATCTGAAAATTTACAGTAATATGGAATTTTTGTAATCACATTTCTTCCCTACAGCTCTTCACCTAAAATGTCATTGTTACATTGCAAAGTGCCTGATAGCAGTTACCAAGGTTCTGGGCAGAAATTTAAAACAGATACCGAGGCCTGTTCAAAATGTATGAATGAGACTTTATGCTCAGTTTAGCTCACATTAAGTCCTGTATGGTGAGAATCTTTTTGAGAGTTTGTAATGTTGAATTGTAATGTGAGGGATATATGAAGTTCAGAGGACTTTCATAAAGGATTTTGATTCTGTAGTGCCTAGGATGTGAAGCTGCCAAATCCTATTTGTCAGACTTCACACTTATCTACTTTCTAAAAGTCTCATCAGTGACTTTGGTCAATAGGACTTACACAGAAAGTTAAGCGTCTCTGAGTTTGATCCCTTGGTTTTTTGTTTCCTAAAAGGTTGGTGCCTAATTTGCTTTCTCCTTATGGACTATATGATATAGCTCCTCCAAAAAGTACAATGTAGTACTTTAGTGAAAAATAGACTGTAGTCTGTTTTTCCTTTAGCTGACCACTTAATCAAAAAGACGAGGAATATTGTAGTGACAAATAGACAGCTGTAGCCGTGACCCCGGAGGGTCCGGGAAGGAGCCGAATTAGCCTAAGTAGAGAGCTGTCGGTCACCAGCAGGAGATGTGTCGTTTGGACGGAGACAGAGAGGCTTGGTCAGTAGCTGATTGGAGGAGAGTGCACTTGAAACCAATCCAAATAGTGCACATTTAATAAGCGATGTACTAGAAGAATATAAAGCAATGTGATAAGAGAGAGAAAGCTGCACAGTGGCAATTGCATTTCAATAAAGGCTTGGTGTGCACACAAGCTGTTTTGTCGCGTTGTCCGTCCCGACCGATCGTGACAATTGGTGACCCTAACAGACAGCTTGCTAAAGACTTATTTTCTGAAAGTATTCTTTCCTAACTGATTTGCCAGTGTCCTTTAAATTTTCTGCTCTGAAGATAGTTTTTATAGGTAAATGCAAGACTGTGTGACTTCAGTGAGATTATTGTACAGTTTACAGTTAAGGATGGGCTGAAGTCACTCAGGCTGTAGTCCTGGGCTTAACTCGTCATAACTCATATAGTCCAAGTTTAACTGCCAGAAAATTAAGCAAGGCATTGCATACCATATAATCTCCTTAATTATCTAACCTGGTCCTTTAGCTGACTACTTAATCAAAAAGATGAGGAATATTGACTGCCACATCTTTCCACTAACCTCTTGCTCCTTGACTACTTCTTTTTTATAAAATGAAGTACTTTGAGCTGCTAAAAATGAACACAACAGCTTGAATGTCTTTCATAGCAGCAGTTGCTCTGTCAGGTTACAGGGACTTAGAACGGTCCATAAAATATTTCTTTCTCCATTCTATAATTCAATAAAATCATAATGAACTCTAGAATCATTCCACCAGTAATTAAGCAAGCTCTGTGTTAGCTTTTTTAAAAAGAAATGTATTTTAAAAAATAAATCCATAAGCAAAGCATTGGATCTAAAGATTAGTTGCTAGTTGTTAAGGG
>NW_010409751.1:0-17817 GCF_000710305.1 Buceros rhinoceros silvestris
CAAGGAAGTCTAGCCCAAACCGGGACACCGGTCCAAGTGCCACAGGCAGGCTTTATTATATGCCATCACATGCATGACCCACATGAAGTGACAGGCTTGATCACAGGCTGACAGAGGTGAAAGACTGTTAACCTCCCACAAAGGTTTTCCCTTTACTGCCGGCTAGTTAAGGCAGCAAGGCATGCACAACATCAGGCTCAACATCAGTAAGATGCCCTTAATGTTAAAAAGTTACAAGCGAAGGACAGATCACTTCTGTAGATCCTGCAGATAGAGAGAAAGGAGAAGGGGAATCTTTCTGGAGTGTCCTAAAACTATGGCAATGAGAGAACACCAAAATGAGGAGAGCCATCTATTCATTGTCATGTGCATTCCTACAGAACATTGGTGTCTGTAACCAAGTACTGGGTAATAATAACTATTTTATCATGCCCAGTCTTCCTCTCAGTACAGCCACTGTAAAGGTAAAAAGAGCACAGCACAGTATCTCAAATTTCAAGAGCTTTATCACCAGTCAATTTAATGATCAAAACCAAGCAATGAAGATGCAAGGACTTAATAGCCATTAAACCAAAGAAAGCTTTGAAGAAAAAAAAAAAAGAGGAAAAATTGGTGCCCTGCGTCAGTAGAGAATAAGAATGAAGAGGCCTAACTCAGCATAAACAAGGAACTGTCTCATTTTCTATTCTCTATTTTGGACTTCCCAATATGGGAAAGACATTGATAAACTTGTTGCAGTGAGTTCAGCAGAGAGCCACCAAGATGGTTGGAGGCTGGGGCACTTCCTCAGTGAGGAGAGGCTGAGGGAATTGGGCTTCTTCAGCCTGCACAAGGGATGGCTTCGGTGGGTGGACCTAACAGCAGCCTGCCAGCACCTGGAGGGGGGAGCCAGGAACCAAGACGAATGAGCCCAATTCTTCATAGTGGTACACGGAGGGAGGACAAAAGACAAACATCATTTTAAACTGAATATAAGGAAGATGATCTTCACCATGAGATCGGGCAGGCAGTGGAACAGGTTGCTCGGAGAGATTAATTCACCTCCAACCTCTGATAGTTTCAAGATTGGGATGGATAAAGCCCTGAGCTACTTGATTACTGACCTCATGGTTGACCCTGCTTAAAGCAATCAATTGGACTAGAGAATTCGAGATCCTTTCCAACACATCCTTACAACACAAGCCTGAATTATTTTACATTTGCAGTTGACTGTGTATGATTAAACATTGAACAGCCACACAGCTACCCATACTGCAGAAGCTAACTCCAAGGTGATTGTTTATACAAATAGCTAAAAATACTAAGTATTCTCACATTATTCAAATATTCTATATTAGTGTTAAATTTTACACCTAATCACCTCCCCACCGAACAGTCATAAAGCCTATCTTTTCTAAGGGCTCAGTCAGACTGTAGTGATTTACATTTCCAGAACTGAATACCGTTGGCCACACTGTCTAAAGTTGCTGTAGGGTTTGCCAAACTCATATCCACCTTATGGAAGTTGAAGAACATTTGATCCTGCAAACACCGTCATAACGGGATGACCTCAGCTGGAAACGAGCACCACTGGGCTGTAGCAAGTCAGTTAACACCTGTACCAGGTACAATTTGTAGAACAGGAACAAAAATAACAATCTACCTGATACAGATTGTTGTAAAGGGACCTCATATCTAACACCAAAGAAAATCAAAAGACTACTGAAATGCTTGGCTTTATATCCACTGGAGCTGGCTGCTGCTTCTGTTACTTCAAAATGCTGGAGTTCCCCTTAGACCGATTTATTTGAGGAACATTCTCTGTAGCACTCGGCCACTCCAAAAAACTCACTGCATACTGAGCAAACAGAAGCTATGGATCATTTAACGATTAATGCTCTGATTAAATGCAATATAAATTCCATCTACATTAAGCTCTTTACTTATAAATCCTCACACAAAAGAAGAGGTAAAAAGAACATCCTTTTTTTTTTTTACTTAGCGAGTTACAGTATAGACAGATAATTGGAGGAGATTTGTCCCATGGGTGGCATAGAATCATTGAAGGTGTTAAAATAACAACTTAAGTTCGCTGGCTATCTGACCATCTTGAATCACACAATTCTTAAGCTATTTAAATTGGACAATGTTTTCAGACCGCAGTCATCTTCATTTGACAGCACTAATATCCTGCCTACCTGCTAAGGCATCATTTTAATATTTCCTGAAGGAAAAATCGAGAGTGATGGGGAAACTGGAAGTTATGGAACAGAATTAAAGATTTGTGCTTTCCCATGTGTTAGTCATTTATAGGGGAGTCTGATAAAAGATATATCCTTAATAATTGCTGTAGGTTGTGGAGACAACACAAGAGGAACAGGAAGGCTAGTAGATGTGAAAGAAAATAATCTTAGGAAACCGGAGATCTAAAGATTATCAGGGCCTGGTGGGGAAAGGGAGAGAAGTTGAAGATGTGGAAAAACAAAGCCTGATGTCCAGAATTGAAGGTGACCTTGAGGATGTTGATGGCACACTCCTCCCAGCTACAGGATGCAACGCAACAGAAACCATGAAGAGCATTGTACTAGAAAACAGTTTACTATAATCAACCCTCCTGCATTTCTGGCTGCTATCATACTGCACCAGCAACTCATTCAGTACTCACCAAAGAGGTATCTGGCACATGCAAAACTGGGAAGGAAGACAGCAAAATTTTCTCCAGACTACTATTAGACATTTGTTACCATGGAATTTGGAGCGCCAAACACTCAGGGTCAAGTCAAAACCTTCTCTTAAATCTGAATTTAGGTTATCAGACTGATGGAAGGTTAAAGGGAAACAGTAATAGGCCCATTTGTTTTTTTTCTTACAATTAAGGTCACAGAGGAAAGGAACATCAGTGTAAGAGTGTACACCTATACCTCTGGTAAAATAAGATTCTGCACAAATTATCCTGTCTTTATTTTTATACAACTGTCAAGAACATAAACAAGCACTAAGTCAGAGACTCTCCTGCTAGCTGACAGCAAGGCACCCAAGTTTACAATTGAATTTTATGCTTTCCAAAACACCAGCTTCATAAAATTCATGGGCTTATGAAAAAACAGACCACAGTGGTTTCCTACCAGCCCAACATTTTCATCCGTTTTTCAAGGACCTTTAGATAGTAGGCAACATATATCCTGGAGAGCAACGTGGCTTTAGTCACAATCCTGGCAAACTTAAGACTTCCCCCTCGCACTGCAAAATAAGCAACACTTCAACTAAACACAGCCCAGACCTGTTGCCACCAAAACAAATATGACTTTCATTATTCTTTTCAAAAGACTGGGCTCTTTCGCAAGAGTATTCACATCACCTTTAGTCAGAGCTCTAACACACAAGAGCTAAACACACAGAAAAAGAAAGAAGTGAAGGACAGTTAAGATCAAAGAATCCTTTTATAGATTAAAATCTTTCCCCTAAAGTCCCTCCAAATAATCTGTTTCACCAAATTATTTGTAACAGCACGAGAGAGCATCTGCCACAAGCTCATATGGCGAGAGCATGCGTGAGGCAGCTTTAAGATGTTTGGTCTGCTCATCCTGCTTTGTCATTCTTTCTAGACTCTCTTGGCCTGCTCGTTATCTGTCTGATAAAGCTCTCTGCCCTGCCATCTGCTTGCCAGACTCCTCCAACCACGCTGAACCACAAACAGGGAAGGACTGCAACTTCTCCAGCAAGTGTGCTAAGGCACTGCTCCTCTGATGACCTTCTTTAATGAGCTGCTCCCGGAATTTTTTTTTTTAAACAAGGCAATGGAATCATAATGTTGTTCACACAACTGGATTAAAGAATGTTTCACTTCTGGGAAATAGTTATTATACTCTTTGGTTGGGCAAGAAAAAAAGGAGTTGGATACTGGAAAAAGCTCGACCTATTTATCACAGCCTCAGTTTATTGCAGGTCACTAACAGATGACTGAGTTATTTTAGCCATCCTGCACCTGGTTAGAAAGGCTTATTTCCCCATGTGATAAAAGGAATTTCAGTATACTAAAATACCTGTAAGAATTTTGGCATTTGCCTGTACCTTCAAACTTCTTTCAGTAAATCTTACCAACAGAAAATTAATCTACAGACTGAACCCAAACATGTTCCGGTGCAAAGGGAAGAATAGCCATTCAAAGGTAAGAGTCATCTTGGATGTCCTCACAACTACCTGTCACAACGTCAAGCCAAACAAGACGGGTGTAGTTAGTGGAGGGAGAAGCTACCAATAACCGAGCTGTGTGCTGCAAGCCAGCATGTGAGGAACTTCAGAGAAGGGAACTGAACACAGCATCTGTAACAGCACAAAGGAGAAGACACACAGACTGGCTGCAGACCCAGATGGCTATTTTTAATACCCGTATTACCACACAAGGTCTTTCTGAAGTGCAAAAAACAAACTAGTGGCTTCAAAAGAATCTCACAAACGCTTTTCTTATACAGGAAGTTGGTGATCCTGGAGTCTTGTGTCACTGCTAGCAGTTAATCTCACTTAATCTCACTAGAACAAAAAAGGGTAACTGCAGTCTTTACTCATTATATGACTTATCACTAGACCATCCTGGAGCAAGGAGGCAGTGCAAGGAAAGGACTGGCTTTGAGAACATTAATGTGAAACGGACTTATGATGAATCAAAAGAAGCAAAGTTTCCCAAAATAACTTTGTTATTTATATCCAAATTTTACTATGTGGTCATTCACAGGTGAAGTCCAGGTCCTACAGACAATAATTCGGATGTTTCCTTTCAACAGCCACCACCTCTGGTTAGGAGTTCATCAACATTTATTCATGCACCAGGAATCTCAAATATACATCTATATATAACACGGATAAGTCATGGCATGATGCCTTCAACACAGATGAATCACCAAATTCAACAGCTTAAACCATGTATGGGGTAAGTTCTTCCTGTTCATTAATGACTAACATTAGTCAGCCCTAATAAGCAGAAGCAAGGGGAAAAATGTTTGTGACTGCCTTGTCTTTTTATTTGTTTATTAAACAAAGGTTTCTTGAGTTCGTGCTGTCTGCACAACAATATTTCAGGTACAGGTTTCTTGAGGTTTTGTTTTTTGTTTCTTTAAACCACAGCTGTAGTGATCCAGACTCTGGAATTCACTAAATCATGTTATCCTACCTATCACTTAAATAAAAAGAACATCCCGCTAAAGAAAGCTGCAAGCAAAAAGACTGATTTGTCACCACATTTTACTAAGGCATGTTTTAATAAACTGCTATGAACCTGTTCATCAAGCAGCTCCACATTAGCAACATTGTAGGAATTGGGTATCAGAGAAAAGGATAAATGCAGTCCGAAGATTCTAATTTTCAACAGAAAAGTAGCTCCATCACAGCAGCCTGTTTTGCTCAAATCAAGGTGGGTATAAAGAGATATTCTGAAATTTCAAATGGTCACATGTTTTACCACCTAAGGTCATGCTACATCTGTACACTTGAGTTCTTTGAAGTTGGGTTTGATTTACCAACCGAATCATATTTTAGGATGTTGGGCAAGACTTCTCTCAAAAGGGTAACTTCCCATCAAAGTTGCTTTGTTAAACATCCACAGAATTACTAAACAGCGCAGCTCTGCTACGCAGAGAAGAATTTGACTTTTAGTCAGCGGTATTAGTAACATCCAACAGTAAATTTTAGGCTCTGTGTCAGAAACACAATTAAGACTGACTTTGATTAACTGTGTGTACAGTCCTACCCAGAGTGATTCAAACAGGACTGGGTACTAGCTGGAGTACCATTTTACTCAGGAGTGCTTTTCTGAGTCAGACCTCAGCGCAGACGGACAAACGCACAAGTGGCGGCAGTAAGGATTTCTTGGTCTCCACACACAAACAGGTGGAGCAACAGCCTCGTGGCAGTACTCTTCCCACGGCAAGAGGCAGGACAGAACACGAGCACATGCTTTAGCCTTGCCAGTACAAAATCGAGCAGTTTCCTCTTAGCTGCAGAACTAGACCATTCTCTCCCACTGACTCTACTATGGAAACCGCAACCTCCAGCAGGCAATGGGAGCTTTAATTTCTCAAACCACCAAGCAAGACTTCCTGCAAGCTCATCTGTCAACACACTTATTCCTGTGACATCGGGGGTGACAAATGTGGTGGCCAAGAATTTACTACTGTCTATTTCCAGTGCTAGTCCATTCATTTGGCTTCAGCTAAAACACTAAAATCCAAAGGACTCCCTCCACAACTAATAATTTCTTCTGATTTAAATGAGCAATCTTAGTTAATCAATTGTTAATTAAGCTTCTAGAACACCAACACTGCAGACTGAAGGCCTCTCTTGAGGCAGCAAAGCAAGCCACACCACAGTTTTTCCCCATGGCATCTCCTTGTATTTATCTAAGCAGATAGGTTTTGTCTCTGGGGCAAGAGCAGAGTTCAACAATTGTTTGGTCATCCCCTTCTTCTGAGCCTGACATGAAGAACAACAATCACTTCCAGCTGAGAATAGACTGAGAGCTAGACAGAGGTCATTGGTTTATCAGCTGAGCTCTAGGAAAAAAGTCTTTATGATCAGACTGGAGTAAGATCAGATCTAACTAGTTCACTTGGAAAACACATATAAATGAAGAAAATGCAGCTGCTACTTATAACCGAGCAGCAGTCATCTAACCATGACTGTTCTCCTTTTATTCCTGCCAGTTCCTCAGCCCTGAACCATTTCCGATCCAGTACGACAGCTGTAGTATTGTATATAAACGCCTTAATGCTCTAGGGAAACGTCTGTTTGGAAGACGACGTAATTTTACATAGCTAACTTAAATAAGCTTTTTAGGTTTTCTCTTTGTTATCTCAGCACTGATGATTTACAGATTTCACAGGAAGCCTCCTATCAGCCAAGGCATGACTGCACAAACAAAGAATCTCCATATTTCAGAGAAACATGTAAGGCCAATTGTTTGTTAGAAAATGCACAGATGTAATTTGGGAATGCTCAAAGATTCAATGATGGATTGTTTTTGGTCATGTTTTCCTGCAGACACTCTGCTTCCACCGGGACTCTGGCCTTATATGTAGAAATAGGGGCTGTAACTTCCTGTGACACGCAACACGGTACCGCACATGCTTTCCCTTTAACTCATCAAGTTTTCCAGGCTGCTGCCCACTCTCTGACGAAAGAAATGTCACTGTGCACACTACACGAATTCATTCCAGTGTTTGAGACCTTATCAGATTCACACCTACAAAGGCTCACACTTCTGTGCATATGGCAGGGTGAACACTGCCGTGGATTTGGGCCAGGAATATTTTTTTTAAAAAGGTGATGTCTCAAGATTTTTTTAATGTGCTGTCCCAAAGTATACATGTCTCTGAAGTCTGCTTCTTGACTGCACTGCATGTAAAATAATGAAGGAAGCAAGCTCAGGATGTACCTAGCATAATGATCAAATAATTCCAGAAGGGAACAAATTACAAAAACCCTCAAAAATAAATTCAAGAGAAATAATAATAAAAATTAATTTTCACTCTTTGCTCATTATCATAATAAATGCGATATTTCATTATATTCTGGTTTAGTAAATATTAAGTAGGACATTCTAATAATCCTGTAATGCAACACAGAAACAATCAACCCGTCTACTATGCAACTGTTATCTAGTTCAAAAGACAAAGAAAGTAAATAAGTAACCCCGTAACACTTTATGACAATGTGATATGTAAGCCATTCAGTGTGGAAAGGGGGAACAGTACTGAGAAGTTGTGAACTTAAACAGGAATTTTACTATGCTAATTAAAATCTTACTGGAAATTTGAACCTACAGAAGAGGCATTCCCACATGAAAAGCATGGTATGACAAATTCCACCAGCGAATTAGACAACAGAACACACACACAAAGAAGTTTCATCACTGGTCATTCACACCATAAGCCTCTCAGCCCAAGCTTGTATCAGCAGTAGCGTGACCAGAGGAGAAGGGAAGTGATTGTCCCCCTGCACTCAGCACTGGTGGTCACACCTTGAGTCCTGTGTCCAGTTTTGGGCCCCTCATTTCAAGAAGGACATTGAGGTGCTGGAGTGTGTCCAGAGAAGGGCAACGAAGCTGGTGAAGAGTCTGGAGCAAAGTCTCATAAGGAGCAGCTGAGGGACCTGGGGTTGTTTAACCTGGAGAAAAGGCGGCTGAGGGGAGACCTTATCACTCCCTACAGCTACCTGGCAGGAGGTTGTAGAGAGATGGGGTTGGTGTCTTCTCCCATGTGACAAGTGACAGGACAAGAGGGAATGGCCCCAGTGCCTCTGTTACTGGTTGCACTTCAGAGGTGAATCTCAGGGTGAAGGCTAGTTCAGCTTACCCTGGAACCAAACAGCCGCTGCAGATTTAATCTAATACCGCCACCACAATTTCACAGAGTTCTGGCCTTATTACTTATAAGTATAGTATTAGTTTATTTGTTTTTAAATTCTATTACAAGAGCAGGAGATCAAGAAGCAGCAATTAATAAGGCATAAATTTTGTTGACTGAAGATTCTGTAATTAAAATCACATTGAAGTTCCACTCTCAAAGTTAAACAAATACTAGATCCAAATGCCATAACGTGAAATAAAACCCGACTACAGACGAACTTGAAAACAACAGATAACAAATAAGCTGTGGAATAGAAAAGCAGGCAAATATCTAAAATTATTTCTTGATTGCAATATTTTTGCTCATCTTTAAGCCTGTCTGAACAACATTATGACTCATCATTTGCATCTGCTGTATATTCAAAATAAAGGCTAGAGTCTCATCCAAACCTAATGAGTGAAGCATTCCAACAGCAACGTGTCCACACTGTTTGGACTCCCACTAACACCTTCAGATTTGAATAGCAGGGAACTAAAGCCAGGACCTTCCTTGTCTTCAAATTAAGATTAGCAACCCTCACATACATATAAACATTTAGCGTAGGAGTGAGAATGATGACCTCTTTCCAGAGTCATCAATTCTTCTCCACTGCACAGCAGCCATTCCGCTCTCTGCTGTATGACTGAGGTGGAATATCTAAGACAGCAAACCATACAAGAGTGTCTTGGAAATATGGCTTGCCTTGCTCACACTCTGTGTGCTTATCTCAAAAGACTCATGATAAAGACTCTAAAACAAAAAGCCATGAACAATTAACAATAACATTCATATTGGTCCCACAGAAAACCACAAACATCCTTCAAATTCCAACTCCTAACACCCTGCTCTACACCAGCCAAACATGCACAGGTCCACCCTCAGACCACAGCAGGCTCCAAAGTTTATGGTCAGAATCTTACCTTTTTCCGCTAAGGTAATTTGCTGGTCCCACCACTCCCAAGTTCAAACCAGGACTGGGACTTCTTGCCCCATACGCCTACCTGAAAAAGCAGATACCAGTTGTTTTCAGCTCTGCTGAGCCCTGGTAGGGCGTGTGGCAGAGCCTGAACTAGTTGTACCTACAAGCAGTAACAGGTCAGGCAGCCACTCCCTGATGACCGCAGTTGGGAGACACGTAGCCTGCTGTTACTGCAGTCTCATTCCAGCACAGCACCTGACATAAGAGCCCCACAAGTTTCCTCAAAAGCTGGGGGCTGTTCAGTTACTAGAGCTGACTGCAACTGCTCAGATTCCTCCACTTCTACCCACAAGTCCACCTCTCTCACCACAAGAGTCAAAGAAAAAATTTTACTTTTCCACAACTAGGGAACACAAGGGATGAGCAAAGCTACTCCAGTCCACCCATGGCTCAGTGAAAGCATGGCTGCAGCTTTTCTACTCACCCTGGGCTGTGGAGGAGGACGTCAGAAGAAACAGATAGTCTTAGAGACCTCCAAGCTTCCTCTTTTCCCCAGAAACAGGGTGCTTCACACAGACAGAGGCTCTCCTGAACACTGGCTGCCCTCACTGCTGTCCTGCTAAGCACAGCCACACCAACAACCACCAGACCCAGCACCCCACCACAGCAATCACAGTAGCCAGTTAAGTACCCTAAGAGATCACCAATTAGCCCCTCCCTTGCTACTCACTGCATGCACAACACCTGAGAACAACCAGCCAAATTCAGTCAGGAGCAGGAACTGATGTGAAATCACCAGTATTTACTAAATTGTTCCATTTCTGTCTTTGGTGCAGAAAATTACCCTTAAATCAGGCAAAATTTTCTCCCTGTTGTGATTTGTCCTTAGTTATAATTTTGTATAGGGAAAAGAATATTTGGAGGAAATGTGTGCAAGCCACTCCTAAATGAGAAATAGACGAAGGATGAAAAGTAGAGATCAGTAGCAATCAAGGCCCGTGACTGGGAGTATGATTGCTGTCTGTTCTGCCTTGGTTCCATTAAACCAAGGAAAGAAAGGCATTTTCACTAGTTTGGAGGACAAAAGGAGGCCTGGGGTGGAGCGAGGGGAGGATTGTTAGGTCTGAGGGATATTTGCATCCGTGCCTGTTAGGAAGATGCTGGGTTTTTTCCTCAAAATGTCTTAATATATCACAGACATTGACATTGGGTACAGCAATCTTGCTCTTGGGGCAGGATTTAATGCTTAGGTCTTTAACGC
Organism: Buceros rhinoceros silvestris; assembly: GCF_000710305.1. Classification (NCBI taxonomy): domain Eukaryota; kingdom Metazoa; phylum Chordata; class Aves; order Bucerotiformes; family Bucerotidae; genus Buceros; species Buceros rhinoceros. The sequence continues at coordinate 10,538 of NW_010409751.1, forward strand.
TAACTAGGGTAGGGCTTTGCCACCTGGATTGTTCACACCATTTGTTGGCTGCTGCTACTATGTCCACTGCAGTGACACGTGCTCTGCTGACCTTGTTGTATGCAAATTTGCAACAGCATATTACCAGCTTAAACGAGGGCGGATAGAAAGAAATACCTCCTACAGATATGACCTGTTCCTGTCTTGAGTTCTGCCCGTGCACATAGTATTTTAGTAGGGTTCCTGGAAGGAACCAGAGGACTCTGAAGCCCACTTTCATGTTGTAATGACCTCTCAGAATTAAATCCTAGTGATCAAATGCTTGAGAATCCATGGGAGGGGTCTTCAGCTAGTGTTCATCCCTGAGGCTCTGCTGAGCTCTACAGAAAGCCTCTGAGGCCCCTATCAGCAATTCTGAAAGCTGTTAGGACCACACAAGACAAGATGCGAGCTCAGCATGCTGATGAGAATAGTTTTAGAAAACATGGGTGCTTTGGCAGACCAGTGTTGCTGGGGCTCCATCTGTTAGTCTGTTTCCATTGGATCCATCTTTTCCATCTACCTTTCAATCCTCCCCTCTGTTTTTCAGCTTTTTCAGTTACTTCTTTCCCCAATCCTTTTGTCACTGCTTTCTCACGGCCTTCCCTTTTCTCCTAGCTGCCTGCCAGTAAAAAATGACCAAGATGGGAATCCTGGATGACTGAGGCATCTTCAATCTTTCTCTTGCTAATTCATTGAACTACACAGAGAAAAAAATCCCCACTGTTCTTGCTACAAATCGTCTACCTTGCAAGAAACACTACATCGTAACAGTCTCGACACACCTACTTGTTCATTCTTGGTGCTTGCTGACACAGCTTTCTCTTCAATTTATACAATTCAGATAAAGGATTTGGTCATGCTCTTTATCAACAGAAGTAAGAGCAGAGATTTCCTTCTGCCTGTATTTCCTCCTGAAGCATATTCTTAACACCTTCTTCCCCCCTAACCCTTAGCCCAGATGTTTCACATTATTTTTATAAAGATTTACAAAACCACTAAACAAATAAACAAACAAACAAAAACCAAAACAAAACCAACCCCATTCCTTTTGTTCAGCACTGCAGGCACCATTATTTTGATGTAACATAAAACGGTTTCCTGGAATTTGAAAGCTTGCCATTCCTAGACAGGCAACGATGCAACACCATGGATAACTCAATTTCAGTTCTCTCTCTCCCTTAACGTTGTCAGAACAGTCTGGCAGCTGCCACTGCATGATCTGACATGAATACACCTAAATGAAAGCTCTACCACTCCTTCATATTCCTCTTCACTTCTTTGTCCTCACTCAACAGGGTGAGGACAAGACGTACGCTGCAAACGCTGATGCTCCACTACCATACTGTACAGCTTTGCCAGCCCAACCTGCAGCTCCTGTGGGAAACAGGGAATGAAGAGCTGCGGTGAACAGCTCCTACACAACCCGCCAGCTACGGGTGTCACATGAGCAGGTGAACACTCAGCTGCGGTCTCTCTTTAGCACTGGATGCAATCTTTGTTCACGGCTGCAAAGAGTTCACAAATTCAGCAGCATCAGCCTGTCCCACAGGCTGGCAGGCAGGAAACAGGGCTAAAATCACTCACGAAGAACCTGTTAGGACTCACAGTTTGCAGGATAAAACCACAGTCAGCAGAGCAAGATCCCCTCTATGCTCCTCTGCGGTCCCGGGTGATTTTGACTAGTAGAGTTTAAGTTCTTAGCAATATCCTGTCATTGATTACATTTGCGCAAAGATACCAGTGACCACGGTTTGATCTCGGCTAACGGAAACGGAGTTGGAAGCGGTAGGAGACAAACTAAGAATGCCTGGCAAGAAGATTTGTCTCTAGTGTCCTTGACACTTTTTCTGCCAACACAGGTGTCTCAATGGAGCACAAGCGTACGAGTAGGAAAGGGCTACATGACACACTTGTGCAATCAAGCTGTGCAGCGCTCCAGGGAGAACGTCATCCACCCCAGCATAACTGCTTGGATTAAAGGGCTCTTAAGAGACGCACTGCTTAATTACTCCGTGCTTGTAAAACATTTAATAAAGCAGGGGCCCAAGTCGTGCCAGATTTTAGCAGTTTTATGAAGCCCCTGTCACAGTAGTGTGTTAAATTCACTGTTGCAATCAGTTTCATGCAACTCGATGATTTTTTTTCCTTGAGCACTCTTAGAAGAGTTCATTATCAATTAATTAAATAAGCTGATCAAGAATTTAAACTGTCTGGTGCTGTATGTTCAGTCTTAAGATATTAATGTATCGAACTGACCACACGAACACATTTTTTAATACTCGTGATTATGCCAGTGGCAGCTGTGCTGTGATTACTGTGTGCTGCTGCATTACAGAGGAAGCTTGTTTTCACCAGCATACCTTTCCCGAACCATCTTCAGTATCCCTGTTTATCAGTTCTGGCTCCAAAGCCCCATCAGATTGGAGGATTATTTCCAGACAGAATCTCAAAACCTACAAAATAAGTCATAATGAAATAAGGAATTATGCAGCAATTAGGGTTCTTGATACCTAGTATTATTCCTTAAAACAGTAATTTCCTGTGTGAGAACAAACTGAACTTTGCTTCCCTGAAGACTCAAAATAGGTTTTCTCCTAAGGTGACGTTTTAAATTGTAGTTATCGCTGTAGTCAAAACAAACATACAGGAACACTGGAGTCCTGTTCTCCTTTATAGCTCATCCACGTTAAAAAATAAACAAATAGTCAATAAAATACAGAAATTTCATCATTCTCATTTGCATTACTGTATGTTTCAATGCAAGGACTCCGTATTTACCATCTATTAAAACAGAATGACAACACCATATTCCAGTGAAAACATACAAACTTCAGAAGGTTTTGGTTATATTTGTGTTTATTCATTCTAGTATCATCCTGTTGTTCACTTCTAAACATTAAAATTTTATCTTTCTTTTTTTTTCATAAATAGTCATTTAGATCACTGGAGAGAACAGGAGTCTCTGCACAGGAAGCCTGAACTGATTTGTGACCCAAGAATGATTGCCAGAATATTCAAGCTCGGTAGCAGAATGCACTGGAATTTCCCGTAACCCATGGTCGGGATCACCTGTAACTTGCAATGTAAGTGTGAAACAAGCAGGCTCAGGGTGAGACTGGTGTCCTCTCTGTATGGCACCACCACGGTGGTTTTAGCAGTCAACAGAAGGAAAACAGACCAAGAGCGATCACAGGAGACAAAGCTGGAAATCTGATCCACAGCTCTTGGGTCCCTTCCAGCATCTTGTTGACTGGAACATGTTGCTTCCAAGAAACATGGACCAAGATTAACCATTAACAAGCTATAAGCAAGGGAACTGTGGGACATCTCTGGAAGCAAACATAAGGTTCAATGCTATTTATCAAGAAAAAACTTGTGATTTTGAGATTTAAATTAATCTACTGGTTTAATCTTGCTTAGTATTTATGATAGTTGGTGAACGCTCACGATTTTTTTTTTATCAATAGCCACAGCTAACCAATAATCTCCAGAGTGAATAATATTATCTTTTGGTCTGGTTGTCTAGAGAAGGGACAACTAAGTGATCAAGGTATTTCACTGTCTGACTGCAGATGCCCCAGGAACTTTAGATCCTTCCGGCCATCTTCAGCCAAGTTGGAATGTGGAGTGGCATCTTAAACACAGGTTAATTTTTACAAAATTCATTAAAGCGGGTAGAGAGAGACTCAAAGTTGTGCCCTGAGAGAGATCAGCAAGCAGAATTCAGCCATTTTGTATTCTGGTCAACAGTAGATAATGAGCCAGTCAGCAGAGGGCTTGAGACCAAAATATTCAGTCTGTGGGATGCTCTAAGGAATGCGGGACAATCTAAGACTATTTTGGTGTTGAGCATTAGGTTAAAAAACATAAACTAGAACATAAACCTACATGAAACTGTACTTGATCGCACTGCTTGTGTAGAGCTTTTATATTCCTTCCATAGTGGCAAGACTGAGCTAAGCAATTTTTCTGAGAGGAAAAAAGAGAAGGCCCCAAACTCCAAGATTTCCTAAGCTAGAAAACAAGAGCAACATCACAGATATCACCATCCAGGCTGGAATGAGATAAACAATGAAAAAGTAAATATTGCCAGTGACAATCATTAACTGCTATTCCTATTATATTACTGTACGTTCTACTTCCTTTTATATTGACCTTTCATTCTGTTTTACATAAATTGCTCCAAAGCTTTCTAAAATAAAAGTAAATAAGTCATCAAACTTTTCACTTCTCTTTTGTATTCTGTGTAAATAAATATGAACTTTAACCACAGCAACTTTCACCTTATTCAGCCTTCAGATAACTCTTTTTCAGTTCCCCCAGCTCACTCCAAAATGACCTTTGCAGTCAGCCAGGAAATGTCTAGAGATTACAAGCAGTCAGTCGCTTTGATGCCCTGTAGAGCTGGTGCCAGTGGCAAAAAACTCTATTTTTTATTTTATTTTTAATCAATTTTCAGGGAAATAAAGAGCCGGTTTTAAAGGGAAGCTATGTGCCCAATCTTGTCTTTTTAACAGGCTTGACTTCCAGTGACTACAACAGGACGCTGCGTGAGCATAGGACTAGATCCTTATGTGTGATTCGCATTACACAGGATTTTTTTTCATCAACTCCATGCAGGAAACTTCTCAGAGATGGATACAGACCAAACTGGAAATGAAGCAGTGTAAGTCTGTCCTTCCATATCGTTCCTCAATTACTATTGTAAGTAGAGAATAACAGAAACCACCTTTTCGAGCCTGTCACATCTCCCACATCTCACAGATGCACACTTACTGCCCTGTACTCTTTGCCTTAAGTGGCAACAAAGTCAGATTTGCAGAGTTAGGGCAATGCCAGTTCTCCTCCAGGTAACAACCTTGCTGTTTTAAATTCTCCTTCCCTCTAGCCCTCGTGTCCTGTGTGTAGGAACAGATCGTGCAGTTCATCCATGTGCTGACCTCCCGCTGACGTCACAGGACTACCACACATTGTTCACACGCAGGATCGGTTTGTCAATATTAAGGAAAATGAGAAGCAGTCTGTATATATATGATTTTTTTCTTACTGCAGGACAATGGCCAAAATAAAAATATTGCTGCTGCTACTGTTTTATTTGATCCATTTAATATTATTGTGGAGAAATCTCAGGAATCAGAAAAAATGTGTTAAACTTACCATTGGTATCTGGGTCCTGAGAGTTTTGCTCTTTAAGAAAAACAGCAGAGTTGTTAATAAAAACATCAGTCTTGATGGGGAATGAATAGCTCTTGGTATAAACAAAGCATGTGGCACACAGTCAGCTTTTTCAGGAAGTCAGTCAGGGGGACCACTAACATTACGAAAAGCCTGACCTTTCTCAGCTTTCACTTCTAGTCTTGACTACGGGGATTTGCTAAATGTCCCACCTGCATTTGAAATATTCTGCATCAGAGGTTTGTCCTCCTGCTGTTTCAGCGGTTTTCTGTTTATCTGGTTGGGGGGATTTTGCCCTAATTTCTCCCCAATACCTGCCCTTCTTACCTAGGCAGTGTGTTATTCCATTTCACATTTGAAGAAATACCTTGCGTGAGTCTGGAACTGACCCACTTATAAGGAAGCTCTTAGTCCTTATCTTTTCTACTCACATGCCCCTCTGCTGACACTCGGGTCTCTGCTCTGCCCTCATGGGTAAGGCAGTATGGAAAGTGCTGATAAGAGGATTAGCTGATGAAAAAAACCCCAGCCGGCACTTTGCAAGCATTCAGCATTCGTGCATACCACCATGAAGGCCAGGTCCCTGGAGAGGGATATATCTCACCTAGATATTGCTATCTCAAATTGGGCCAATTAGCCTAGGTTTGTCATCTAGGCTTCCTCTGTGTCAATGGGGAGAGAAACAAGTGTCATCTGAGAGAGGCGAAACTGTTCCCCTATCTCAGATGCCTGCTTTAGGGGGATATCTCATCCACCTCCCTCCACAGACAATGGGTGCCTGGTGGTAAGATAGCTAAAATTAGTCACTACGGGGTTAAAAACAGAACAAGTGGAGACTTCCACACTTGCAAGAGGAAGAAGAATAAGCATCCCAGGAAAAGAGCAGATTGTGTTAAGGATTGTGCTTGCAGTTGTGTCATTGATTGCCTCCCTAGATCTAAACCTTCAGAGCTGGACAGCAGAGGAAATAAACAACATGTACTTCATTGGAACTGCATGGGGTGGCTGTACACACATTAAAAGAAACCGAAAAAACATACGGTCCGTGGGAGCCAGGAAAGCCATCTGCAGAGGAAGCGTACGAGAGAGCATGTGAAGCAGCAAGTGGCGAACGCTCCCGAAGAGCCGCGCGTGTCTCGCACAGCAGCACATGTGACGCAAACCACATGAAAGAGGCCCAGCATTCTCTGCCGTCGAAACTGCCAAAACAAGCAGACACAGGGCAAGCGGGAGCAACAGGATGGTCACAAGCACACATTGCACATACACTGGTAGAAGGGGAAAGTCTGAACTGCGACAAGCTGACAGAAAATCAGAGTGGAGCTTTGAACTCCACAAGTCGGTTTTGCTACCCAGAGCTGGGGTCATTTTTGTCACCTTTGATTGGCTGATGCCTGAACTATCTTGTGAGATCTCTGTGTTTGGCTCCTGGCTGGGAGTTCCAAGCAGAGCCTAAGAAATCCAATGTGATAACAATGTCCTTTCTTGAGATAGGAACCTTGCAACGCCAAGCTAGAAGTAACGATAGAAGCAATGTTGTGATGCTAGCTCGGTTTCATCTGAAAACAAAACTCCAATTTATCATGATTTTGAAGGCCTAGGTAAAAAGCAGGGTTTTTTTCTTTTATCTTTTTTTTTTTTTTTTTTTTTGGTGGGGTGTCAGCACCTCATTTGTAGCTCAGTCATCTCCTCAACCCTAGCATTTTCTCTGCAAATAAAGATGAAATATAGCATGTCGGTTTTTTTTTTTTTTTTTTTTTTTTTTTTTGGTGGGGGGGATAGCAGTGAGAGTGGTGTCAGCCCTTATGGTGATGCTATTTCATCTGATCGTGTTCATCCATCGGAGAGTACTGCTGCTGTTGTTGCTCTGGTGTTATCATGGAAGTAGAACCTGGTATCAAGGTGAGGTTTTAATCACTAAGGCTCTAACAAGAACTTCTGAAATAAACTCAGAACAGTACAACTAGTTGGTATTTAGAAGATACAGTATCTTTCTTCCTAAAGCTTCAAGCACTTTAGAATTTGATATTCGAATCCTTGTGTGACTTGACACTAAAATGACCTGCTAGAACACTCCAATTAAG
>NW_010409751.1:17949-22284 GCF_000710305.1 Buceros rhinoceros silvestris
ATAACTCCGGCACTGTGTGTAATTATAGTACACCAACGCTAGGGAAGAAATCTTATTTGCAACAGCCTCTGCTGATATTGTTGTGCACAGCTGACTTCTGTACATTTCCTTTCCTGATCCTACATACTCTCATGGAAGAACAAATTAGTTTGCAGAATTATTCCTGGAAAGTCTCTGCCAAGATCTCCCGCAATGAGTAGAGAGCATGTCCTTAGCCTGTCATAAAGGAAAGACCCTTCTAATCCATTCTGCTTGGATTTCAATAAGAGGAAAATTCAGTGTTTAATAATTCCTCATCTGAACTTGGCTTTCTTTTGTGACATGATACAGGATGTGAAATTACACCTTTACAAGTAATAAAAGAAATTCTAAAGAGAATTGAACACTTGCTTTTGTGCTTATTTTACTAAGATATGTCATAAAGCTAAAAGAAAGGTTTAATGCTCGCTTTTCCTCAAAGCTTAATTGGTGAGACAAGTTTTCTCATTAAGTAAGGCTTAAAAGAAATATTATACCAGCCTGGTCAGTGGCATTTCGCTCTGTTTGTGCTGCCTGCTCTTCTAGTTGTTGCCTAGGTAGGGACCAGTGCCTGACACCTACCAGTGGGATGGTCTTCAAGAGTTGTACTCAGACTGTAAAGACAGGTAGCATTTAAAACTGAATGCAGAGCTTAAATGTAGCAGAATGTAGAGCTTAGACCCCTCCAGAATATATTTCTTTCTTTTTGAAATCAAAGAAATAAGACATTATGTTTACTTCTGTTGGCTGCCAAACTGAAGAAGTGCTGCAGTGCCTGTTTCTCGCCCTTATGCAGGCAGGTAATCCTCAGCACATACAAACACTCAGGTTAACTACAGATCTCTGCAGATTCTGAGTAAACTCTTACCCTTTGCTATGTTTGCTCTAATGTCAAGCATAACGTGCTGTGGTGACATCAAAATACTGCCCTCAGCAATCCAGCTCTGCCTCCACTGTGGGATCCTCTCAGCAGTCTTGTCCCAGCCTTCAAGAGAGGCTGCAGGGACACAAGCCTCTGACTGTAACTCCTACTGTAATGATTCCCCAGGAAAAAAAAAGTACTTCCTTCTTTTTTTTAAATATTTTTTCTGTGTCATGGAGGATTTCACTGACCAGCACCAAAAAATATTGGGGTTGGTATAAAGGCATAAAAAACCCTTGGATCCCCCCCAAAATGCAATACAAGTAAGACCCATCAGTGACAGGGTTAAAAAGTAAAATGAGTTGGTGGGGAGGGAGAAATATGAAGGTCATCTTTCATTGAATAAAATAGCAAGTAGCCATTGCTTGGCTTCCTATGCTTACCACGAACATCTGTCCTAAGAAGGAACTGTGAATCCCCGCCATGGCCTTACGCAGTAAACTTGTTACGGAAGCATATTAACCGTCCTTTCTGTTTACTTTGCCGACTCTCAGAAATAGCCAGAAGTAACCCTAACCAATAAACAACCTTCCCCTCATCTTTGTAATCACTGATAAACACATATTTCAGTACCTCTTAGAATATACCATAAAGATAAAATTTATATGTGCACCTGGCTTGGCCACTCACTGCTCCTTTCACTGTTTATATCTGTATATCTTTTGGGGAAGGCTTTCTTTTTCTTTTAAAGCAACTGGGCTGAGCCATGTCTAACTGACTGTCAGTAAATGTTTTCTTCTAGCCTCAAAAGTTATTAGATTTTAGCTAGAAGAAATACCTGCCTTTCCAATTAGCTCAAAACCACTCCAAAAAAAAAAAATCAAACCTCAACACACAAAAAAATCAACTCAGAAAAACATCAAATCACCATAGTTCTCAGGTTCTCAAAAGCATGCGTGTCTACGGTCAATGGGATTTGCATCATTAACACCTGAATGGAGCAGCAGAAAAAAGGTCTTGTATATTGCAGATCGTAGCCCAGTTTAAACCATGAAACAATCTAACCTCAATCCAGTTGTTTTTCTAATGAAGCGCTATTATGAATTCTATTTAGATTTTCCAGGTCCAGATTCTCCTCATGCAACATCACCCGTCAGAGAGACAAGCAGAACAACATGGCCAATATGAAAGCATCATTTTACAAGGAGCTACTTCATCATCTCATGAGTTATGAGAGGATTAATGACGGATAGGGATAGTAAGCAACCAGCGAGAGCACGACAAAGGGGAAGTTTACACTGCTGAAAAACCTGACAGAATTCAAGTTCCTGCTTCGTGAGATGTTCTCTAGCATCATTAGCCAGGAGTGGAGTAAAATTCAGGCCAGTATAAACAGGATGTTGAGCTAGGATGAAGCTGCACAGAACCACCATTGATGTGCCTCTGCAATACTCCTTCTTCTTTTCCATCCACGGTAGCCAGATGCTGGACCTATATTTCCACAGGCTTTGCAAGTCCTTTGGACTAAATATTGTCACAACCCATGCAGAAAATATTTCCTAGGCCAGTGATATTTTTTAGAATTGTTGGCTGCTTCTGAAAACACCATGATGCTAGTGCTAGCTCAAGCAGCAGCAGACTGGTGTCCAGGTATTTTCATAAGTTCTCTTGTTTTCCTTTCCTCTTCCACAGTCAGTGATGGAATTTAGTTTGCATCTTTAATAGCAGTTTTCCACACACACACTAATACCAGCTCCTGCATGCATGCTTACATTTATTTGTTCCCAAAAGAAATCCTTCCTGGCTTGCACCTAGGATGCAACAACTGTTCCCTCACCCAATATAAGAGTGTTGATCCCTTTATGACCTAGATAATGCCAGTTAGTTCTTGCTGGCATACCAACAAGGTCTACCTCCCCAGACCTGTTTGTCTCCCCAGCCAGTTCCTCCACCTTTTCCCTAGACACCTAGAGTCACTCTGCCTTTGCCAAGAATACGTCCACTTCCACCGCCTCAGCTTTGACCTTCATGAACAGCCCCAGAGCTGGACCAGCATTCTGCTTCTCCTCCACGTTTACATAATGAACTCCATGTCCTTACAATACTGGAGTGACAGTGACAGTCCCATCACAGCCTGTAGAGGAACACCCTGTAGAGGTACTGGGTCCGTTCCTTTGCCATAGGTGCACTTACACCTGTATGGGCCGTTTCCAGAGATACACCTTTGGAAGAGCTACAGGAAAGGTTAATTGAGAGTTATGGATATTAGAGCACCACGTACGAGCTGGATCGCTTCAGTTGTGGATGAGAGTCAAACTGCAGTCAAGGATTTCTGCCCCAAATTCAGAGTCTGCCCCCCTGTTTTGTAGCAGCTGCCCTAAAGGAATGTCTCTTTACTCAATCTTGTACTAAAAAATTAGTCCTGATTGGTCAGAAAAATATCTATTACGTTTGCAGCATTATGTTGCATGCCATCTTGAAAGAATAAAAAATACAAAATTTGAGTAAAACCTTTGAAAGCAAAATATCTGCAAAGCTAAGATTCTGCAGAGGAACGATAACCATTTTCATTGTCAGAAGTCCCCTCTCATGAAACAAACAAGGAATCTCCTTTTAGCATTTGCCATTGGCAACGAAAAAAACAGCATTTTTCAAATAAATATGCACAAAGTGGCCACACTGTAGTCTGACCCAAAATCTGAGGCAGATTTGAATCTACATTTTTGACAAACTTCCAGCTACATCTGAATTGATACTCATAAAAAACCCAGTTTGCGAAAAAAACCCTACCACAGTTTCAAAGGAAGTGCTGTGTGTATGGTTTAGTTCTAGAATAAAACACTTTTTAAAATGGCTATCATTAATGTTGACCTAGAAATACAGCCAAGATTGCACTTACTATGACCTTTCATATTTGATTAATAAATCATATTTCTGCAATTACTTCTTTTGCATGTAGGTACCACAATTGTATACAGGACTATTGGGCTTCAGAAACTCTACAAAAGCTTGAAGGCAGCCAACACATTAGGCATCCTCGTAATGGACGGAAATGTTCCGTCCCTTATTTGTTCACGTAGCTATACAGTTCCGGGGTATCAGCCACAAAGCCCTGTCCCAATGTCAGCAGACCAAATTAAGTCAACTGAACTAAGTCATCTGAATTAAAAATCTCAGTTGGGAAGCTTAGATGAGATTATTATTATTATCATTATTATTATTTGGGCAATAGTAAACATAGATCACATAGATGAGGCTAAAAGGTATCTATAAAGCTACTTAATATTTGTTGAGCTGAGAAACAGGAGAGAAAAAGAGGAAAAGGGAGAGGGAATCTGAGGTAGGTAGGAAAATAATGCAAAGAAGGAACAGTGAAATGTGAGAGAGAGAAACAAAGACAGAAAGACAGACCATACCACTTCGGCAAGAGAGAAAAGTACTTCAGAAAGGGAAAG
>NW_010409751.1:22382-37674 GCF_000710305.1 Buceros rhinoceros silvestris
AAGAGTGAGACGTTATTTACAACAACAGATTTTCACAGATAAGAAAAAATAAATGAGTCACAATGACACAACATGATGGAATTTAATCCAGCTGTTTGTGTCCTATGGCAACTCCAGACAAGCAATATCAGAAAAACGAATTAGGAAATCCAGATGGCAATAAATATTATTCTCATCAATAAAGAACAGATGCCAAAAGTACTTTTGACATATAAATATTATTTTAGTGAGTTCCTATCCTTTGGCTATTACACTTTAAAGTGACAGGTTGGACAAGACACTCTTGATCTCTTTTTTTTAAAGTTTCTTTACATGCTACTCTTATTTTTTGTGTACTTGTGTTACTGTGTTAGTCCTCTCCCGCAGATTAAGTAACATATGTGGGTATATTCTTCATTTTATAATAAATCCTCAAATCCAGTGACTTTAAAGTGATACGTAGGAGAAATTTTCAACAAACACTCTCTTTTTGTAAAGTGGCAACAGCATAGTGTGGTGTAGCAGCGTTCTGGAATCCAAACACTTTAATGGACATTCTGGTCATTTTTTGCTCTCTTTGGAGCCCTCAAAACATCTGTTTGGAAAAGAAAATTTTCCTCAAAATTATGTGAGAAACTAAAGAATTATCTTCTGTTGTGAAAGCTAAACAGTACAAACTAAACTGAAAAAAGAATGGCTCCCATTTAATCAAAATCAGAATTTATAGTTTTATAAAACCATAATTAATAAGCACTTCAAGGAGAAAACAAAAAGCAGCTCTGACCAAATTCAGGACTAACAATGATGTTTCACATTACGGAAAGGAGGAAAATTCCTTTCTTTATCAGCTACTGGGAAAGGATACGCTGAGCTAAGATAATCTCTATTCACATTTGCTTCAGAAATAGCATTGGATATTTTCTTCCCTGCAATGTTATTCGGGTATTTTTCATTTATATTTTTTATTTAGTTAGCAGTAAAATTAAAATACAATTATCAGTTATTAAAAACTTTGGAAACGTATATGCAAAAAAAAAAAAAAAAAAAAAAAAAAAAAAAAAAAAAAAGACACCTTAAGATTAAGAGCCAGCCTAAGCTCTGGTGTTTCCTAACAGGTATTCAGCTTCGTAACTCCAGCGGCGCTGACATACGGGCAAGAGAGAGTTACACAGAAAAATCAGTAGATCAGTAGCTAATCTGTGGATGCATCGTGATCTTCCAGGCATGAAAATAAACCACGTTCAGAATGCCCTCATTTATCCATCATGTAAATCTTTATCATAAGCCTTATTTTAAGGGGCAAGCGCACAGGAAGAGGTGCTCAGCTTCAGCACCAAATGTAAAAATTCAGGATAGAGACAAATAGCTGTCTGTACCACCCGTGTAACAGCAGAGGACTGCTACTGCTAATTCCAGCTCCGACGGGAGACGTAGCTGTGCCTGGCAAAATATTACCGTGGGAAGCCAAAAGAGTTTCAGGGAGGCTACCAAAGCTAGCATGCTGTACACGTTAAACTGAAACAAGACACCCCCCTGCTCAGCACATCAGGGTGCTGACACACCTTTTTAAAGACAGGTGAAATAGTAAATTGCAAACTGAGAAATTACATCCGCATCAGAAACACTTATTTTAATAATAAATCACACCAGAGATGATGGTAGCCTTGTTGTCTCTTCCCTACTGGAAATTCTCTAAAGGGAAGTACCTAGCTCTGAAATAGGTGCCCAAGACAGAGAACTCTCCATGTTACCATCTTTCTCCCTGCACTCCAGCAAGGAGTGCATTCCCACCTTTCCTCAGACACCTGCAGGTAACACCTTATGCCTTGAAATTCTGCCTAGCTGCCACGTAGCTAAGCCGTCAGAGCTGAGGCATGCATCACGGAGATGTTCTGCAGAGGTGGCAGTTCAGATCCCGCTACAGAACACGCCACATGCTGGTATTAATCTGGTCTTCGCAGAAAAAAACATTAAGTAACGAGCTGAGGAGGAAGTGCATAAAACAAGCACAAGCTTGTCTGTCTTTAGTTATTCTCTAGTAAAAGTGCTGAGTGATAAACAGAGCTCTGGATGGTACCTGAACACGTAAGACCTCTTTAGGTGGCTTCCAGCAAACTGATCCAGCATTTAGGCTTCTGGATAAAATCCAGACGAACTAAAGTTTATTCTCAAGAACGGGCCATGTCTGCTGTTGGGGTGAGCCCACACTGCTCTGCTCAGGTCAGCTACAGCAGGCTGATATTCATAGAGGGAAACGTGGTTAGATTCAGTGTGACGGGACTGTCACATCAGTATTTTCCCCAATAGACAAAACTGCTGTCTAAAAGCAATCTCCTTGATGAAGGCCAAGCGTTACAATCAATTTTATAAGAAGAAATGCAAAGTTTATTGTAGGGGGGAAATGCTAACATGACAATGCATCGCTGTAATTTCCTACCTTTCCCAGCTGGGTATTTTATATTTCGAAGCTTTCCCTTGACACAGGCTAACTATCTAATTGCATTTAGAACCATCTTTTCCTTCCAAATCAGGATATATTTATCTCTCAGTTTTAATGCTATAACACTGATCACCCGGATGCAACAAACTCTGTGTGTTTGTGCAATACTTCCTGCAGTGCTTACTAAGGGACTTCAAAGAATTCACCAGAATTACCCTGTGTTTTACCTGAGAAATCTTACTTTCTATCTCAAATTCCTGCCTTTGGCAGCAGCAACCTTCACTAGCTGAAGAATAGCAGTTAATTTTAATTCATATATGCAACAGGATGAGCAGAGAGGATTCTGCATACGCAGAAGTCTGAGTGCAAAATTATCAGTGCATATTTATCCACCTTCCTTCAAACCCTGTTCTAAGAATAAAAGCAATCAAAACGAGGGGCAAATGGTTTCCTCAGCTTTAACATAACATAAAATACGCAAAACGGCTCAACCCCACTCTCAGAACATGACCGTGGATCAAGGAGATATATGCAAGTATATGCTGGTAGAGGTTTGAAAGCTGAAACATGCAGCTGAGCATTTTTCTTTGTGTTTTGCGTATCTTCGTAAGATGGGTTCTGAGTGCTGCAGCGTTCACAAGCCTGTCAGCCCCAGCAGTTCCATGCTGCTGTCAGTTTTAGGCAGGTATAACCGAGCAGATGCACCAGAAATACGCTCGGGAGTACATTGCTGAATTTAGATGGTAATCTGGAATATTTGGCAGAAAAGAAAGTATCAATTAGAGCCAGGTCACTGTAGCATGAGTGAAGTTGGCTCTGGCCAACAGGGAACTATTCCAACTTCCCTTCTTTTTAATTGCTTCTGACATCTCATGAAGGTAATAAAACAACAGGGGAAAGCATTCTGCAAAAAAAATAAGTTGATTCTGTTTATATTTCAAATACCCTGGGGAGAAAGGGAGGGATGAATTCTCACCTGTTGCTTATTACCAAGAAACCGAAAAAAGTTAAGAAAATCAGTCTTTTCAGTATCCATCTTTTCTTGTTCCTTGGGCTCCAAAGCTGCACAAAAGCCCAGCACGGAGGCCCGAGCTCTGCACAGATGCCCTGTTTATTGAGACATCATTGTGGACAGGCCCTGAAAATGATGACTTAAGACAATCATTGTCCACCAGGGGAACACGGGTGACAGTATTACAAGCTCAACAAACAAAAAACCCATCAAAAGCATAACACAAAAGTGTCGTAGGTAGTTTTAGAAATCAAGATATCTGAAACTGTTAGTTAGTCTTAAATGACATGGGACTGCTTTTAACCATTCCACTCGTAACAGCTGCATGGCTCTGAGGAATTTTAAGTGGTGAGATAATGTTCCTGTTGCTCAAACAGGACTGTGTTTCTTACACTAGCACGGCACTGTTTGCTTACCTCTTCTGACTTTTCAAGGGAAATATACAGTGTCACAGACTTTGATGCACAAACATTTAGACCAGCACTCCTGAATGGCTTGATTCAACTTAATACCTCGTACAGCATCCGCATCAGCTGAGGCACTGCCTCTCCACACCAGGATGGGAAGAAATACAGGAGGGATTCAGGTCACCTAAAATCCTTCCAGCTGTCTTAGGCACGATCCTTTCACTTGCTGGACATGTCCACCTTTCTCTACTGTATAGAAGAGATGCCCGGGCCACTAGATTAGACTAGATGCCTAACTTTCAGTTGCCTAAACTGAGATGTGATGGTTCCCACTTAAAATGCAATACTGACAATCTCCTAATGCACTAGTAGACTACCTATTTTTTTGTTTTAGATGCTTTTCTCCAGAATACAAACTATTTCCTCTCTGCGGTCATGACCAGATGGATATGCTGCCTAGCAAACGTATTTTTAAAGAGACCGTGCTGTCGCAGAGGGAGGGATGGTATCAGTTGTCTCTGACACTAACCTCCTAATATCAAACTCAGATCTCCATCTGACTAAAACCACAAGGATTGTGTGTCCAATAAAGGATCTTTAAATGCCCTTTTTAGATGACTTTTTCATGTTTCCAAATAACTACCAGAAAGAACTTGTCTGAACTCAATCTGATCTTTCATATAACTGTACTAAGATTCTTTAGGAAGACTGCTTCTTTGTGCTAGCAATACTGTCCCTCAGAAACTCCTGAGATATAGAAAGGGACTTCTTAGCTTGGTAACATCCACTTTATTGTGTCTTGTTTGTCTTGTTTGATATTTGTGTCTCTGCTCTTGACCAAAAGGGACTTGTTCTCCAGGCATGGAGATTTCTGCACAGAATGCCTCCTATTATTCAGAGTTCTTCTTCTGATTTCTGCCTTACACTACAGTGGGAACCCTCATCTCTCTGCAAACTCCGAGAGAAGAAAAAGGAGAGCAAATGTCACATACTTGCTATATCAACTCATAAAACCACAACACAGACAAGAAATGGGTGTAAGCCAAAAAGGCTGGAGCCACATCCCGATCTGAGCCCTCCCACAGAATGAGCAGACTGAGATCCTCTGTTCTGGTCTGGATTCAATTCTGCTGTAGATGGAAATCATTTATACTGATTAAGAAAAGACTTGCCAGAAAAACACAACAATGCCACTAAGTTCAAATTCACTATCTTCAAGTCTCTCCAAGTCCATAATATGTCTAAGAACAAGCAAAGCTGACTGTACTCCTTGCAAGTCAGTCTCTGGGGTAGAAGGCAGGAACAGACAGACCTCCCTGTTGAACTCCTTAGCTATCCATTCGGTTGACACATCAACTCATTTGACACCACCCTACGCACTGCTTCTGCCCTAAGCTTTGCTTTCTTGACCTTGAGCTACGCCTGGTTCTCAAACTGGAGATCTGGCTGCTGATGGTGTGATGGTGCTGGTGTTACAGGCTCTGAGGGCTCCTTCTCCAGCCAGCTAATCATTGGCTGCAGTTGTATTGACCCTTGGAGAGAAAAAAGATTTGTATCAGCCTATTCAGCCTCCTATTCAACACATCTGCAACAACTCCGGCCAGTTCAGAATTATATCCCCTCCCAGCATGCTTTCCATTCAAACGAGGGCTTATGCAGCCATCTTTAGACAGAACGATGACTAGTCTCATTTGTACCATTTGGTGATAGCAGAACTACCCCAAGGGATAAAATATTATTTATACCATAATGGCCATTAAATGTCTTCCTTTATCAAAATTTGCTTGTCCTTGTTTAGAGGTTTCATATGGAAGATCCCCAAAGACCATCTTGGATGAAAGCTGATATCCTACAAGACACCTGAGATAAAAGTTTTGTCTTTCTCCCGATGCTTTCTCTTCTGGCCTCAACTGCTTGCCTTAGGATAAGGAAAAGAGCTGGGTCAGTATACCTGAGGGAACCAAGAACATCCCCTGGAGACTCGCACCAGCAGGTAAAATTCCACCTCTGACAGGCAGTACTTTCCCCTAGCATCGAGGAATTAGTAACACCAAAGTCTGTGATACAGCAAACCTCAAAGCTACCAGACTCTCTTTGTCTCAAAACAGGCAAAAACCAATGAGAACAAATGCAGGGGCCTTTGTCTTCAGCAAATATTTACTCAGATGCTAAAACCAATGTGGGTTCTACCATTCTCTAGGCCGTCACTCTCTTATTTTTTAAATTCTTTGTATAGCTTTTTCAGGTGGAAGTGTTTAATTAATGTAGATCCAGACCACTGGATCTGACTTGGAGCCCCTGAAACACCTAGCATCACTATGAGAAATTCTCACAGAAAATGAAGATATGACTGAGAGACTCCAGCATTATCTAATACTAAAATTGAAATTACCTCAATCTTTTAAAAATTTGAGAATCACAATGTACTGCTTGGTCCCCCAATTCCTACTTCAAGGAACACAAAAACATGCCCTGTCTTAAATAAGTTATCAACTCAGAAAAGACTGGATAGTCACATCACTCACCCTCCATGTTAAGCCTCAAAATTAAACCCATCTGCAAAACTGTAGTACTGGAGAGGTATGTTTTACTCTCAACTGACTCAACTGGAGTGTCAGTAGAAATTGCAGGAATCTACATCCACTACAAGGAAAAGAGTGTCTTGGCTTATTTATTTACATGAACATCTTCTGATTAAAATAATGATGAAAGTATTGACTCGCCTCATGCTATAGCCTGATTTAATGGAGCAAATGGTGACAAAGATAGAAAAATATATCTGCCCTTAATTTTTCTAGACACATATGAAAACAACTATAACATCTAAAATGGCTACTCCAGTCATACAAGCCGACCTAAAGTTCCTATATCTCGTCTGCTGAAATTATGTAGCTTTCCAGTATGGACACACTGCGTGACAGACACTGGGATATCTCCAGTCATCCTTCTGCTTTAGACATGGGATATACATGGGGAAGCCATAAAACAACAACCTGAAGTTCTTTACAGAAAATGGGCACTCGTGCACGCAGATGTTATTCATTGATTGCATTTTCAGAAATATGTGGCCTTACAAAAGATTGAGTTGACTCAAGCACAAGTAGGAATTTACTGAGCCAGGAAAGTGTTGGGATTTCTTGAAATTCCTGTGGGAACTTTTCATGAGCCTCTTGATGTTGAATGACCTCAAGGAAATCTGTAACCTCACCTCTTTTTCTATGATAGTGCAGGTATACATGTCTTGGAAGTGCAAACTGACACAAGGGCTGAGGTTGAACTGCAAATGCCAAAGCAGTACATGGAAACATTTACATGTCCTATTACTACTTAAAAAAGGAAAAAAGGAAGAAAGAAAAGATGACACTACCAAGACATAACTTTTAACATAAAAACAAGCAGCTACCATGGCAATTGGATTGAACCAAAACTTGGAATTGGCTTGTTTGTTTTCATCTTCTGCCCTCCAACAAAGACAGCTCTACAGCCTCTTGGCACCGTAAAGGCTGGAAGTCAAGTGTAGGACTGATGGGAAGATCATCAACACGCTGGCTATGGTTTTGCACTGCCATACCGGGAATCAAACCCAGTTTGCTCAGATGGAGCTCCAACAATCACTCTGCTGCTACAGTTTGCTCCTCTAAGGACTCTGAATCATCCTATTCTTTTGTGTGTACTCCTCCCACATGCAAGTTCTCCTCTGAGGCAGCCTACCCTTCCTAGCAAGAAAGGCTGCACAGAGATTCCCTCGTGAGCATGTGTAATACTGCTGCTGAACTGGCTAAGGATGTAACGCAGAGCACCAAGAGATGGAGCACAAAGCCAGCCTGGGAGCAAAGAGCAGAGCCTTGAACCGCAGTTCCACCAAGCCCTAGACGGTAGCATGGGACTAGCTCAGCTGTATATCAGATTACTGCCGCGCTCTACAGACGATGGAATGCTAGGCAGGCAAACAGCCTTGTTTTCTTGCATTATGTTTTCCTTCGGGGGTGAAAAAAATATCTAGTTTAGCTCAAAACATATTAGTTTTCCAACAGCACTTATTATGCTGATTTCAGTGATTCTCCACTCGTTCAAAATTATTCTGGATCACTTTCAGAAAATGGTTCTGAAATCATCTGAGCTGAGTAGTGAGGAAGATCTACAGTTAAAGTTTTAAAATTTTCCTATAGCAATTTTGAGCATATCAACCAATTATAACAAAATAACTGGGTCGATACGAACAATTTACATTTCTGCTAAGATGGCACAGGCTCTTCTATAAAGCATCTTCAAATCATTCAGGAATCGATTCATTAAGCTGTGAGAACCAGACAAGATGGTCTGGAAGATGGCAGCACTGCTAACAAGGCACAGTAATGGCATGTTCCATGACACAGTAGTATTAAAAAATAGTGTATTCTATCGAGCCTTAACAGTTCAAGCAGGGATTAGTCATGGCAAACCGTGGAAAAAAAGCCACCAGAATTATTACCCTCTCCTTATTCAGTGCAGAATAACATCTTTAAGGACTTGCCAAATAATTGAGATCATGCTTTTGTTTAAAATCAGAAGAAAAATTGTTTTAGCTCGGAGAAAAAAAAGTGTTAGCCCTACCAGAGGCAGTGTTACAAGGCAGTGTCAAGGGATGGGGCAGCCCCCACTGGGTCCCTACTCCATGTTGGTTTCATACCTGTGGTCTCCAACATTGCCAACTGAATCACTCATTTGGAGTTGGAGGTTATTAACAATTTTCAGAGGGCAAAGTTAAATTATTTTTAGAATTCTTGCTTTACACCATACTGTATTCAAAGGTGAAGTGATGCCTATCACCGGGCAGGCATACAATAAAAAAATGTTAGTCCCAGGCATAGAATAAAAAATGTTCTTGAATATTCATGTTTTATAAAATTAGGAAGTTTAGAGGTAACAACAGAAGCAGGTAAGACTTTGCATTGTGCTGGGAGGTAGGCGTAACAATCCACTTAGTGCGGATCTTTAAGAGAAAACATTTCCACATGTCCCTTCAAAGGTACTTCAATCAGAAGAGTATTTGGTTGTGCAACATTTAAGTAAATCAGAGAAGTTTCTTATGGTAAACAATTTTAAAATTATTTGCCACTAAGTCTGTGGGAAGCTGAGGTGGGAGGATTTTTGGCAGGCAGAAGGACCTTTGGGGTTTAGGGAAGGTTCTTTTAGTCATCGGACTTGTTGAAAACCTCCTGTTTCAGGAAAGCTTCATTTTGTTGTGTTCGTTCAGTTTTCCAAAGCCTTGTCTCTACTCAGGGAGTAGCAAACTTGAGGGATACCTGTTAGCCTATAGGGGGTTCACTGTCTGATTTTTTGTGTATGTAATGTAGTATCCTGAAGCAGAGAAAATGAATGATCTCAGCATCACGGTGACATATTGAAGGATGATCTTGTGCCATGTTAATGGATGAACTCAGATATCTAGTAAGTCATTTCCATCTGTCATTTCCATGACTCTTGCATTTTCAATGTGATGTAGTTCAAATGTTGTTGTCATACGGAGAGAATGTAATCCAGAAATATGTTTATTAGCTCTTTGGGGAGAAAGGATTCATGAAACTTGCATTAATCCATTCTGGAAGGCCTTTTATATGACACAAAAAAAAAAAAAATTTTGCCTCCAGAATTTAAAACAATGTTAGTTAAATTATGTATTTCAGAATGGAATAATATTAATTACTCTTTCATAGATGTCTTTTACTTCTAATACCCGCAGAGGTTTTGCAATGGGCTCATCATTTCCCAATAATCCTCTCCATACCAGAGTACTTTGCTAGTATTTGGGCATAATGCTACAGCTGAAGCATGTGACCATTTCAGTTCTGGACGAGACCACAGGAATATGACAATCTCATTTCAGATATATGTCACTTAAGCTTTATGTCACTGTCACATTTAACCTTAACAAGCCAAAGAACTTCACTGAAACAAAATTAGCTTTAAAATAGCTTCCACCTAAACCACTGTTAGGACAACATTTCTTCTAAGCCTCACTCAACAATTCTGAATGCATTTAGGCTGTTACAGTCTCACTGAGAAACAGTAGTAACACACTATAGACTTCCTCAGTCCACTTAAAGTGACAATAGACAGAGAGAAAGGAATGGACATTTCAGGACTTGAACTTTTGCACTGGCATCTGATGGATCATTAACAACTTCAGCATCCCTTTAAAAGTAAGCAGACACGTACCACAGATATCCTGAGCAAGCGATCTAACCTGAAGGATCCCACAAAAGCTGTGCAAGAAAAATATGATAAGCAACATTTCAGAGCCATGTGCTAGATTACCTAAACCTTCAGCCTCTGCTTGGTGTGGACAGTAACTTCCTGATTTGCAAGGGACTGCCCTGGCCACATCCAGCTACATTGCATAAACGAAAAAATAAATCCTACCACATACTACTGTCAATAGCATGACTTCTTGGCTCTATACCACCTCAGCAACAAAATCACCAGTGGACCATCGTCTGTAAATGCTTTCTCCCAGCCCCTCTTCCTAGGGATGTGCAAACTCAGGGAAGTCTGTCCAGCTGATGAGCAAGGAAAGGGAAGCTGTGGGGAACAGAGAAATGCTGAAGCCAGGAGGACCTGGTTTCCTTTGGAGGCAGAAGGAGATTACAAGATGCCATCTGTAGAAAGTTTTCTTTTGCTTTGTTTGGAAATTAAACTTGTGCTTTGACTTTGGTACCTGCACACAAAACTGGCACAGGAGATGGTTTGGTGCAGATGGGCCGGGCTATATTTTTGCCATTGAATGACTTATCTCAACAGGATAGTGTGCCCTGATCCTGTCACACAAAAATTTTATCTCTTTAGCTCTTCACATATTCCAAGACAAATTTTCTGTTACTTCGCCAAGAAGCAAAATTAGAGTTTTTATGAAATAAAATATGTGAGCTAGTTGCTGATGATAAAAAATGTTGATCTCACAGAGAGAAATTGCAAATAAGCAAGACATGAATCAAGCCAACTACACGTAAGGTCAGAAGAGTGCAAGAAGAGACAGCTCTGTCAAAGCTTCTAAAAAAGTTTAATACCATCTAAGGTTTGTTCACAGAAGCCACATACTGTAGCAGTGGCTTGGAAAAGGACAACACTGGAACCACACTCTTCATTACTACATACAGTGTAGCTTTGCCTTGTTCTTTTATAAACACATTGGCTGAAAATCAGTATTTTGCAGCTACCAGATGAACTACATCTCCCAGCACACTAGCTCACACTCCCAGCTTTAGCTCGTTCTCAAAGAACAGGCAAACACTGTAAGCTTTAGTAAACAACTAGGCTGCAAACTGAAAACGCCCCAACGTTCTGCCTGGTAAAGCCACTCACACAAGATCAAAATCAATCTGATACAGCAGTTCATGATTAGATTTTTCACCCAGGGAAGGAAGGAGTAAAGCGTGCTCTTTGGTTTCATTTTCTTGGTCAAAACTAAAACTTTTAAACTTTGCCTTCTGAGTTTGTTAGCTTTCCCTGTGATATGCACAACGGCAGTGCTGGTTAACAGCATTGCTCCTCCAGGGACAGAGGGTGACAGAGCCTGCTTACGGCAAAAGTGGAGGGATGAGGTGCAGCCACCGGCTGGGAACACCCCGCACTTCAGGAAAGTGCGTGGGCCTGGCAGCTAGGGTTTAGGCTCATCTTCTGGAACAAACAGTTCTGCTCTACACGCTGCAGCAGATGGATGAGCGATGCACCACAGCGTGCTGGCCTATAACAAAGCCACCTCTTCTACTTAGAAGTGGAGGTTCACTCAGGAGCCTGCAGTAGGAGCAGGCTGGGACTGACAGGGCTTGGCAAAATCTCTGGGACAGTCCAGTCCCCTTCCTCATCTTGCTAGCAGCCTTCCTTTTTTCCCTCAGTGTTGATTTTCCCTCTTGTTTTCCAGACTTTTCTTTGGTCATGCTATTTGGATTTAAATCATCCTGGAATTGCAATCTCTCCACATTTTTGCCTTGAAGACAATTACAAACAAAGATATGTTCATACAATTCATACTCAAATGGATTATATGGGGAAATCATAGGGGAAGCTGTGACAGTGATGCAAAACCCACTGTGTGAAAAATCTGCTGGGTAAGATGACTTTCAGAATCTTCTGTGAATACTCTGAAACTATTCTTTAAACTAACGCTTTCATCCAACAGCTGCTCACAACTGGGGAGTTTATAGGTCTATTATAAGCCTGCCAAGAGCGCTGCGGTCACAGTTAAATCCAAATAGCCTCTCAGAAAAAATCCGCATTGGGACAAAATGAAATAAGTTTGGTTTCTATGACATTTGGAGGGAGAAGAGCGAAAGACAATTCAGTGCAGAACTAACAATTGCCATCTGCCATTCTAGGAATCAGTATTTTTACTTCCCAACTTAAAAACCAATAGGCTGATATGAGGATCTTACTCATGACAGCAAGTGGCTGTTTTGAGGCAGGGGTTGGTTGTGAATTTAAACATTAAAATCTAACGTTAAATTAGCTCCCAAATCACAACTATCAGAATAAGCATTCAGGGACATTAGAGAGGAATGCCTCTGAACTCCAGGTGTTTTGCACAGTTCCCAGTGAAGAAAACAAAAAAGGAAAGATGAAGAACCACACTACGAGTACAGGTGATGAATCAGCCCAAGGATAAATTTATAGTGCAGCTCCTAGCAGAAATGGGATAAATGAAAAATGTGCCAAATAGACATTCATATTTCTGCAGCTGCTATTGGAACTTAAAACGTAAACCTCACTCCATACCGAGGTCTCCACAGTGAAAAGTGTCTGTGATCTAAATTTTCAATGATTTCCTCCAGGTCCAGGAGCTGGGAACTGGCAGACAGGAGCGGGTTCACCTAAGAGCTTTACCTTGATACCTGTTGTGCCAAAGACCATTTCTCCATTATTCAGGACTGCACTTGGACAGTGCATCTTGAAGAACTACTTTTTTTTCTTTTCAAAACCAACTGGACTAGACTTTCAGATACTCCCAGTATCTATCACAGGATAGACGGACACAGTCATTTCCTCAGGCAGGCCATCCTTATCTTTTGCCAAAATTGGTCTCTGCTGGTTCTTTGGCAGCAGCTCTCAATCTCTTGCCAGCTCAAATAACCTGCCAGCAGCATTTCACCATTGCCATTCCTTATGCCGTGCTAATAGCCCTGAGATTTTGTGCCTATCGCTTATGCCAGGCCATTGTGCTCTGCAACATTGCTACAGGACCCAGGCTCAGGCTCAGTGATTCTTGAAAGGTAAACAAGGCCATAGACCATATGCTCAAGAGCTCAACTAATCCAGGAGTAATCCTACTATTCGAGCTGTTTCTTTACAATTAAAATTAAAGGAGAAAGGGTGGGTAGAGATCAGAAACAAAAATGAACATCTAATGAGCATAATCCTGCCAGACTGATGTGACATGCTGCGTTGATCCTTCTGGAGGTATGCACGTGTGCATACGTGTGTGTGAGAGTGAGAACGCACACATCCTGAAGAATTCTGGAATACCGAAACTTTGCGGCCTCATAAATTTCACCAAAAAATCTGAATACATTGAAAACAGAAAAAAAATGCCACAGGATTGAAAATTATCTTTCTCTGAAAATCTCAGCAATGACATCTTCGGCACCTCTCCAAGAAAACCTTTACTTCATGCATGGCATTCTGTCATCTTAATCCTTTAAACCGAATTTTGACCAGTGTAAGGTGCTGCACCAGTCCTCCCTGTCTATGTAAATAGCAAATACCTAGCTGAGGTCAGATTTCTTTGAAGTCTATTATCAGAATCTATCACTTCCTTTAACAGAGATAAGACCCAAGTTTCTTTGCTGACCAGTGACAAGACCTGCATGTAATTTTTAGATACTTAAAGCATAAATGCTCTGCTGATTCAGAGTGTTGCATGGGCCCCTTCTCTAAAATCCAGTCTAAGAAAGAGAATAAGACATCTTGACAATTCACATACCTAAGATACTTACAGGGAGCACTTGCTGGTGATAATACATGAAGAAATTTCTGAGTGAGCAGCTGCTAGGAAAAGCCCTTTACTGCAAGGAGATGTTCCAGTGGCAATATGATGGCTGAACTGAAGGATGGCATTTTGACCATTGGCTGTCCCATCACAAGGTTATCAAAAAGTACATTGCTGGAGAAAAAAGAGTTTTTCTCTTCACCATGCTGAGCGATAAGTCATATCATTTGAAATAATTAGGAGTGTCGTGTGTATTTGTCAGTTTATTTCTAGCTAAGCAAGGTCAGCGACGCTGTAAAAGACGTGGCAAAGGCTTCCTTGGGGACAGTATACAAGTCTGATCATTTATACCCAAGACATACAAATAACGCATAAGTAAGTGTGGCACTCCAGAGCACAGGGAACATTTTCCAAAACTACCTGGAAGAACTTCAGAGTCAAAATTTCCATCTCCAAAAAGTACTTTGACCATCAAAGCTACAGCAAAATGCCACCAAAATCAAAGGTCGAGCAATGTTTGAAAGTTTTTATACCAAAAGCTAACAAGTGAAAAAATTAGAGGAGGTTTCACTTACACAAATTCTGTGAGCCAGAAACACCTCAAACATTTTAAAGAATTTTAATCTATCTTTCCTCATTTTATGTGTTGCCCTCTCCTTGGAACGGATACCAACTTCTGACCCAAACAGAACTTCAAAACAGACTTTTATTTGGAACAATAACCCTGCCTCAAAAAGCATTAATACTATCTTGCTCAATTTACTAACAGCAACAAAACCCAATTAATGATTGAATCTGTGCCAAAATGGAAAGCTGGGTTGGTTGAGGGTTTTCTGTAGAAAAACCTCTTAAGGGTTTCATACAACTGCAGTCTTGCTCTTTGCAGATACATTTACCCCTCAAACAAATTATGAGGTACAGTATCAGATTCAAAACCTGACTGGGGGTGGGGGAAAAAAGAAAGAAAAAATAAAAGACCACCACCAGAGGAAAAATAGCCAGTATTGTTCTCTAGCAGCATAGCAACTGTTCGTTATTCTGGCCATTGCAACACACAAGCAACCACTCTACTCTTCATATGACATGACACATACTGTCAGGGATACTCCTCCCATCTCTAGAGGATTACTTTGTGTTTCTTTCTGAGGTCTTCTCAAAAACAAATATTTTTTCTCATTCTGCGCATCCTGAGTGCTGATCCCAAACTCTTTTGCTAGGAAAGCATGTTCTAGTGTACGTTCCTTTGTATGAATAATTTCTACAATAATCTACTTTCCTTTCCCCACATGACTGGATTAAAGTTTTATGGGGCCCAGGGTGGAAGCAAACAATCAGAATAACCTTACTGTCATCATCACCAAGTTTCACAGTGATTCTGTTCCCATGTTTTCTTCATTCCACCCTTTTCCTCCTCCCTTTTTTAGACAATTAATTTCTCTACTTGCTGTCCCTCAGTCTGAAGTCTTCCCTGCTGCTCACATGACAGAATGTAC
>NW_010409751.1:37758-46531 GCF_000710305.1 Buceros rhinoceros silvestris
TGTAAGTTACTGACTGTTGAAAACTTCAGCTGAAATGCAGCCAGGTCAAGATGAGGTTATATAAAAGTCTAAAGGCAACTTTTTTAGGTCACATTCTCAGCAGCACAGATTCCAAATGCTTCAGTAAGGAGACGGCACTTAACACTCTAGCTGACAGTTTTCATTAAATTAATACCGTGTCTACAGACAGTTCTTGAAGGGCATGTCTCCCATACACACCCCGTCAGCACATGAGGTACACGGTACATGGACCATTCCCAGACCACCTATACAACCAGGCATTTATCTGCGCTCATGCACAGAAAAGAAGAAACTTCCAAGTAGCTGTTTTTCCCAAAATAATTTTATAACAGAACTATGGCTTTCCTTTTCCTTTTTTTCTTTTCTCTTTCTCTCTGTATGGACATTAGCTAATCTTTGAAATTATAAATAAAATGAAAAGCCTAGTCAATCTAAACACTTTATGTGGTGCATGCTTGTTTTCCTTTCCTAACCCCGCTGCACGTGCCAACTCCCATCACCGCAAGGAACCTCCAGTACTCAAAAGGAGTTTACTTTGTTTTCTTCCTTAGTAAAACAGCCTTTATAGTATTTTGGTTAAACATTCTTATGACTGAAGATTTATCTGAACATCGGAGACATGAAACCTCCAGGAAAATCTTGGGAGTGCATTCAGTTTCGTTGCAAATCCTGAAAAAATGTGCATATTTTCTCCCGGCTTCAATAAATTGAGCCTATGACCGTAGGCATGAATGGAACAGAAGAGAGCAGCAATAAAGCTCCAACAGTAGCTGCACAACTTGCCCTTCAGAAAAAAATGAGCTCCTTTTCCTTGTGAATTTCTTTACATAATAAACTTATATAATCCCATACCATATGGCTGCAGATACTCTTTTTTACCTAACGATCAGTATGTCCATGGGAATATTACAGCATTTTATGAGTTTGGGGTGTACAGTGCCTTGCTCCAGACCCCACAGTACAACACTTGCTGTCCTGTGGTAGGTTCTCAGATAAGTTGGCCACTCCGATGACTAGTTTTCCATCATACATCTAGCCATACTCTGCTAGAATTTCAATGCCGAGTCCCATCTCCGGCCAAAAACTAAGCTCTGGGGAACAAATGCTTTTCTCACTGAAAACCTGGAAAGAGAACATAACCCAAAGCAAAATACAAATGACAGGAAAAAAGTGAATTCTGTCACTTGATCACAAGGTCAAAAAAGTTCACTGTACTCAGGCATATCCGCTTTCTGGCCTTACTAGATTAACACTCCAGTATTACCTCCTGTGATTTTCTTAGCATCACATCCCATATGAACACTCAGAAAGGCAGAGACAATAACCAAGAGCCCCCACAAGCGTGATTCAGACTGTTATTCAGGATCAGAGCTCAGGCTGTTGGTAAGGTAACAGCTTGCTGTTCTTGTCCTCGCTGGTGAAGTCTCTGTGTCCCTAAAGATAGACTCCAGGAGGGACACAGTTAGGAACCTGGCAGTTAGAGCTAGATTATGCTCTTTAAACGGACCCTGGCAAGATGCTGAGCAGAAAATGCAGAATCAGAAGCCTGCAAAAGACCCCATTAAACTCTGGACCAAGGATAGCAACTAATTTCTGCCTTAAAAACATAAAGCGTGCAAAATGCAGCAGGCCCATCGTTATTGTCAAAACCTTAATCAAAGGTATTTCCCTTTGCAAGGTTTTTGTGAAAGAGATATAAAACATTTCAAAGCAGAGAAGAGCTGACATACAAATAAAATTCAATAAATAAAAGAAAAAAAATAAAGGCCCAGCCCTCTTTCACCTAGTCCTGCTCTCTGAAAGTAATCTTCAACTATCCCACTCCCCAGAAACCTCCCCGAGCCTTCAGTTCTGGGCCTAATGTCTCCTGATGTCTCCTAATCTCACTCCAGACACCTGCATAAGGTTTAAGCTTTGCTAATGCAGCTCAGCTGAAGCCTCCTCACCTCTTTCAAAGCCAGCAGCATTGTTTTTTAAAATATTTTTTAAAGACGTTTGGTAAAGAGCTAGTACGACTCATTACCCCCCTTTTCCTGCTGGCTTTTGACTGAAATGGGAAAATAGAAGTCTGGTGGAATCTGTAAAAGCAATGTATTATTTGACAGAGGTATTATTTTTTCAAACTCTCTGAACTCCTAACAGCATCATATCTTTGATAAGCTGTGTGTGTTTCATGTCTACCCTACTGTTTGTGCTCTGGTCCTCACCGAAGAGATGAGAGGGCTGAGGTCTGGAAAACCCATTTGGCTTGCCACACAGCAGGCAAAGCAAGTGAGCGGAGAGGCCCAGACGTGCCGTTCATCCTCTGTACTCCCAGCAAATGTTCCCATAAATATTCTCTTTCTTTGCCACATTCCTGTTCAAATTCTTCACTTCCTACCTGACTCTACTCCTCTTTATGTGGAAACCTCTGTGGTTGTTTTGCTGCTAGACAAGTTTACACTTTAGTAATTGCCGATGCAGAATTACACAAGCCGGGAAAGCAAACAATTAAGTACCAAACAGACATTCCAAAACAGGATGAACTTCCCACTGTAGAAATAACAATGGTAATTAAAGAGGAGTTTTGCAATTATAAAAATGCTTTAACTATGAAGAGGAAATAAATTAAAATACTGGTGTCGCTAAGATCCTTGCACAAGGAAACAACCACAAGCTAGTGCTCTTAAAGCATTGTTTAGAGGGAGAAAGTACTAAGTGAAGAGGCTCTAAAAGCAGATGGATTACCACACGAGTTAGCATTCCCCAACAAATGTATCAACGCGTGCATTATCAATAGTGTCAGCGGTTCCCTTTTGTGGTCACCAGTGGTATGCCAATTAAAAACGCCATAACCTTTGTATACATACGTTCTGCATTTCAGTTGTACAGTCAGTTTTACAGTTATACACGGAAAACACGTGGATCGTGCTGTAGTCAACAGCAGCTAACTCATTCAGGGTCAGGTCCCCAAACCATGGTCGTAACTGACACAGCAACAGCTGACTACACTTTCTAATTTATTACAGCTAATCCTCCCTCACAACCTTATGGTCATACATGTTGTGGTGCAAAAAGGTGTGCAGAACTCTCTGTTTCCAGTTTAAGTTCATATAGTGGCTTGCTTCCAAAATCCAGAGCGCCAACCTGCTCAGAGACGTTCACAGACATGCCTTTCCTTGCCTTATTATAGGCAATGGGGTTTGGATTTATGGGGGGGTTTCCCTTCAGCCTACATGGGCTACCTGACCTCAAAAAAAAAAGAAAAAACTACCTTCCCTCAGCGAAAAATGGAAGGCACGAAGGAAAATGCCTACTTTTTCATGCCAATCACACATTCCACTGCCTTTTAGTTTCTGTCTCATGCAAGCGCTGATTAAACATGATTTCCTACTTGTTCACGGAGTGGTTATTAGTGGAGTATCGCTGGCTCAGAAATAAAGATCTTGTCTAACACAAAGCAACACAGACTGATTTATTCAGCAATACACGGGCAGTTTCTAGCATACGATGAACTGAAAAGGTACAAGCAGATTTATTAACCCCAGAAAAACTAAATGTCTTCCTGATTTTATTCTTTTTTTTGTCTATTTTTATCTAAAAGCAGAAATACACTGTTTACCTCTCCCTGAGGGTATGTACTTTATTAAACGCAATACATACATACTTTATCTGTTCATGTTTCTGCAAGTGAATGGGAGGCTGTACTTTATCCTTGGCTTGTGAAGATTGTTCATGTTCTGAAATATGTTCTAGCAGTTCCAGTTTTCTTGCATCTGTATGCTAAAGAACATTCTCTTTAGTGCAGCAAAGAAGTTGTTCACAGCCACAAAGCCAGCATTTGGTTTTGTTCTGGCTCTTAGCATATGGAGTGTGTTTGTAGTAAGGGCCATAAAAGAAAAATATGTTGGACTGGAATTTATGCAATGCCTACAGTTGTTTCTCAATTAGTAAATTCAGTGACTAGAAAGAAAAGCAGAACAACAGAATAAAAATGTCCAGACAGGAGAGGTATTTTGGATCAAGAGCGATGCCTTTTAAATCTGTACCTGCCTAAGAATGTGAGCACAGATCCTGGATGTGCTCTCATGCTGCAGTGGTTAGCACTCTACAGGAGTTTCTCTGCAGTCAGGTATCAACCTTTTTAACAAGTACATTTAGCACCTGTCTGCACGGGGAAACTTCAGGTAGGTAAAAGCTCCTAAGAGAAAAACGCAGCTGGTATCCTCAAATCTTGACATTTAACACTTGTGAAAAATGTTAGGCTGCCAGGATGAGGCAGTACAGCGCTCCATCTACCCAGCGAGGATCAGACCGAAAACAAAGCTTCAGTGTTTCCCTAAATGGACAATGGAGATAGTCTTGTGTTAACTCCACTCGCAGACTGCGCCAGCTAGACATGCACCAGCTGTGGTATAGAGACACTGCCGGCTAGGGCCGTGCCCGAGTTAATAAGCAGAGCTGCAAGGCTGTACATTCTACTTCAGACCCTTTGCCAAGACATAAGATAGTGTGTGCTTGTAGATACAGACACTCAAATTACATTCCAATTTCTGCCTTGGCTTGATGTTTTCAGATAGGTTCCTTTGGTCAAATTTTTCCAAACAGCCTTCAGATTTGGATGCCTTCACCCCTGCAGGAAATGAGGCTTATTCTTAGGAAGCAAATTGCTTACATTTGCCTGATACTTGCACTGGCTGTTTTTGGAAATGTTACTGTCAAAACCTTCATGTCTCTAATTTCCACCCCTGCAACCAAATGGTATAACTCACTACAAATATTTAAGGAATATTCTTGAATATTCTGTTATAAATGCGGTAATACTGACAATAATTTCCAAACAGAAGATAAGCTTTCCTGGCTTGATCTGCACAGGTATATCAGATTCTTGGTCTTCAATTAGCTTAGCAAAGTTAACTAAAACCGTGTTCAGATACGAAGCGCTCTACTCTGTAAACAGGCTTGTATGCAAAATAGTTAAGGCAAAATTCATCACAGTGAAGACCAAGTCTTGTACTTAGGAACAGGAAATCAAATAAAACGTGAAAATAGCTGGCAAGACGACAAAAAAACATTGATGGAACTTGAGGCCTGTATTAAATCACAGGCAGAATACAGACCAATGATATGACACTAAAGTAAAATGAAAGAAAAAGTAGACCACTGTCATGCAGGCATATGCCATCAGGAATATTCTACATAAAAGTAATTGTTTTGCTTCACTAAGTCTACTACAGCTGGATCATTGCATTGGCTACCACACTTTTCAAAGAGCTAAGAAAACCTGGGTAAAGTCCAAAGCGCAGAAGAAAACCTTCAGAAAATACGACCTATGAAGACGGATTGAAGAAATTGGGTTTGCTTAGTCTGGAAGACTGATGGGAGACCTGACAGTGGGCTTTCATGCGTCGAAGATTGCTCGTAAGGGGAGAGTAACCAATCCCTCTCCATGTTCACTGACGGAAGGACAAGAAGAAATCTGAGCAACCTGCAGAAAAGAAAATCATATTATGAGAGCACCTTTGCAAGTAGAGAGGTGTAAGCAAACTGCCTGGGGAAGCTGTGGAATTCTATTTAACAAAAGGTTTATAGCACCAGGTTGGGCAGTTATCCCTTTGGGATGGTCTGCTACACTTGAGCCTGGTTAATTGAGGAAGACTGCATTAGACAGTCCATCATCTGAGATCCCAATCCCTTTTCTATTCTTTTCCCTCGCATTGCTGCTATCATTCTAGAATACTGCCTACAACACAGACTTTTCACAAAAACAAGCAGCAGTTTGGGTTCCTTTGTACTTGTATGCTGTGTTGCACATCTCATCTCACCTAGCTCTCGGTGCTGAGCTGCCATTTGACAGCCCCACTCCCTTCTCATATCGACAACCTCACCTGTCTACTCTGTGTCCTCACTTTCCTGCTTACTTCATGCAGATACTGACTGGGAATAAAGAAGCAAACACCAGAGCTGGTTAACATTGCTTGCAATAAAAAGCATGGGTGGAGCAGCTGACTGGCCATCTGGCAGCTGACTGGTTCATGGAAGCAGCTGACTGACACCTTTACCTGTGTAATTTGGGTTGTCTTTCTTCACCCAGCTGCCAATTTTCATGTGACTTGTTAGAGCTTTCTCGAGAGTTCTGCTCCTCTGTCAAATTTGTGTTTGAAAACAGATTTAAAGTTTTCAGGTGAGGAGGCAGAGGTGGTCTGTAACTCAGATACAGCCAGACAGACACAGGGCGTGATTGCATATGTCTCATCTGCTTACAAAGTTAGGCAAAAAAAAAACAAACCCTACCCCTACTATTCTAGATATTCTAAGAAGATATTCTAGGAAATTTTGTTTCAGCGAATGTAGAGGTGGCTGGATAGTGGGCATTTTTTTTTTTCCAGTGGAAAGAAGGAGGTAAGTGCTACACATCACACTAGTTTATCTCCTGGGAATCTCTCTCCAGAAGAGCTTGGTCTACTTCACAGGCTGTGCAGCTAGGGAACGCTATAGTACCAAACAAACCGCAAAGCCAACATTCTCAAAATTCCCTCCCATTCCCAATAGTAACTAATACGACACTATCTGGGAGATTGCTACAGGTACTATGCTCTGTGTGGTTTGAATTTAGAAGATGTGGGTCACAGCAGGCTGCACTTCAGTAAAGCAGCGTAAGAACCTGATCCTAGAGAATGTTATTCATGTCAGTAGTCCTTACTCATTTAAGCAAGTCAACACAGTTGATGATGTATCTAAAAATCACAGGAATGAGAGAGGACCCGCAGGATTCAGCACTGCTGTTATGAGAAAAGGTTAGACACAATCTGAAACTGCAAGAAATGTGCCCGTATTTTCTACGCACTTTTCATCTCGTACATGTACATTATGCAGCTCACAGTTCCATTAAGCAGCAGACTGCACGGGAGTTTCAACCGGGGCGTGTCAAGGATTCTTAGTCATAAACTTCATAGATCATTCTATTTGCTCAAAATAATCTCTTGGCAAGACATCTTACTTCCCTGCCCCCAAGGCATTGTTTGCGATAAAAGCCTGCAAATAACTATACCAGGCAATTTTGTTATTCAGTCTCCTTCCTCAACATGAAACAGAATCTTTTCCAGTCTGTGTTCTTCCTAAAGTGTCCGCTGCTCCTCTGTATGTGCGCATTGTGCACCAGCTGCTGCGGCAAACTCCTGCACATACTTGTGCTGAATAAGGCAACGACTATACGCCAGTACTTCTTATTTTACAGCTCAACAGTGACGTTCAGCATTTGCTTTATGTCGTTAATCTAGACCGAGCTCATAACACAGATAAACTGCAATACAGAATGCCCCATCGGTCTTGATGAAAGCAGGACTTTGGAAATCACAAGCCAGACTTTTTATTTTATATTTCACCCCTCTTAGACACCACATTTTAAGCCTTTAAGAACTCCCAGGCACATCACTTCCCAGCACAAAGCTCCTTCTCGGGAAAACACTACTGTTTATTCATTGCTTCTTGTAGCTATTTTAAACGCGAGTCTTTCAAGTTGTGTAATGACAGCACAGTCCTTTTTTAATGTACAGATTATTCACTTTCTCTACCACATGACTGCCAGCAGCACCCAGCTAGGTATTGTCCAGGTCTTTCAATGCCTTTTTTCCCTGACGCTTAGAAGATACTATGCAATATTAAGTATTGGTCTTTCATTGGTGCTTTATTGGACCTGTGACTAATTGATTGCTTTTGCCTAATGAAAAGAAGAAAGAACAGAGTAAAGTTTTGTATGTGATACGGCACTTTGTTCAAATGTGGTTGTATGTTGTGGTAAAACGTCGATCTTCTGTCCTGTATGTAATCGAGTCTCGCCTGATTGTGTAATATGAAGTTAATACTGGAGACAAGAGATGCTCTGTTCATAGATGAACATAAACTTCAGTCTCTTTTTTACTTCCTCTGTGATCTACCTTGAGAGGCACATAAGCTTGGTAGCTGCTTTTTTACCACACACAAAAACAGACGGGGCACAGACTGCTAACGGATGTAAATGAGCAGCTTTCACTCCCTCCATGGGATCAAAGGTCCCAGTATATAACTGTACAAACATATGTACTTATCCTTTCCTCTGCTGAGTAAAACATTTGAAAATGCATGTCCACAGGTATGCTCTGAATTCTAATGAAAACCAAAGAAACTCCACCATGCGCTTGAATTTGAATAGATTCTCTAATGATTCACTGGCTAGAAGTACTTCACTGAGGCAGAGGCAAGGTGCTTATATCTAAGGTTACCTTTGATCCACTGCTGACAAAGGAAGCACATGAAGAAGCCTTTTGATAAGGAATACCAGCTTCTTTCCTCTTTATTCCTTCATAGACAAAGGAGACATACTTGAACTTTGAAGTACAGTAAACGTTTTTAGTTTCAGGAATTGGGGGGAAGGGGTGTGTGTATTCTTTTGCTTCATACTGCAAATTACAACTATTCTTAAAAATAAATGCTTTTCCATTCTAGGGAAAAAAGGATTAAAAAATATTGAATGGCTTCACTTTTTCTCCGATATTAGAGTAGTACAAAACTGCATGTAACTCCTGTAAGAAAATCCTGTTGCTAGAGTTAATTTCTTTAAAGCATACTCTTCCCATCAAACTGGAGTACTTTTGCCAAGCCCAAAATCTGACTAATGCTAAAGAAATGTGCTGAGCACCAATTAATAATTCAGAAGAATTCAGATACATATATATATATGATACATTCAGATACATATATAATCCTATATATATTATCTATTTTTATATATTAT
>NW_010409752.1:0-4977 GCF_000710305.1 Buceros rhinoceros silvestris
ATAAAAATCATTTAATTATACATTTATAATGAGAAATTATAATTTTTTAAAAAACACTATAATTATGCATAGATACAAAGAAATGCTGTTGCATAATTCCTTTTTAGTCCTACCCCTTCTATAAAAAAACCTCACAACTTAAAACCAGTAAGTTTGATCTTTGTACTTGGGGTTTTTTTTACTTATTTTGTGAAATGTTTGTCAAAAGTTTGCTGTACTCCCATGTCAGGTGTCTGTATCAGATATATCTTTGTTTCAGTTTCCCTTTATTTTTAATCACACCCTTCCTGTGGCAGTGATTAACAGACAATGAAAACAACAATTTATTTTCACAGAATCTGAGAAAATTTTCCTCTTTTACAATATTCACTAGAAATACTATCACAAAAAATTATCTTTTTTGTAGTATCTTGTTTTTCTCCTTGCTATATGGACTGATGTACCATATGTATCTTCCTCCGTTTGTCTCAGCTGTTGCACAAGTGTTAACCAGTTCTTGGTCGTCATCTCAGCTTGGAAAATTACAATCATTACACTTTTTCACTATGCATTATTATAATCTTTGCTGTATTTCACATTCCTGAATACTTTAGAAATAGTTCAGACTGTATATTTTTATGCATCTAATTGTGACTATCACTTCTAGAGGAACATAACTTGCTTTTTTTACAATGACTTTATATTATTTGAGTTGTGACTAGTATTCAAGAGCTGATGTAGGTGGCATGCTACAATATTATTTGCATTATCACATTATGTGGGGCCAGCAAATAAACTTTCTATTCTTTGCTCTGCATTTCTTAATATGCTTTTCTGTTGTTAGAGCAGAATATAAAATGTTTATATCTTTCCTCTGAAAAATGTCCAGCTGTTATTTTTTTTTTCTAAAATAAATTCAACCTTAGTGTATTTTGCTCCAAAAACAGAAAAAAAAGGAGAATATAATGTGTATGCACATATATTTTGAGAAAATGACGAGGGTGTAAATCAAACACCAAGGTACCTAGATTATTACAGGGCTTCTATGTTTCAGTCAGACAGGAACAAAATCCTAGATCACAAAGCTGAAAAGTACTTCTTTGAACTAGAGCTTCGTGACAGGCAGGTAACATATGGTTATGTGATGTTTTTGAAATATGTTGAGATCTTGGTCAAATCTGGATTGTATAATTTAGCTTTAATTGAATGAACACTGTTACAGCTTTAAGGAGTGAAAAAACCACCCCACAAACAACTGTCAGAGATCATTCCATAAATATCTGAATACAGTGCTAATACAACTCGCTTGGTATTCATAGCTGGCAGACATTCTGCTGACATTTTCTTCTGAGCTCATAGGTAATGCACATTGCTGTTTGTTTATATGTCATGCAAAAAAATTCTTTGTTACTGATCTCCCTTAAACAGTAGTAGGGATCTTGGCTAAGTCCATACCATTTGCAATAACTTGGCTGCCACAAATGTTAAATCTTTCCAAAAATAAACCATCATTATTTTCATTCAGAGATACTTTAATAATCATCACTGATATTTTACTGGAAAACTCTGGTGGAAAATATTTGACTATGTCTCTACCAGCAAATTAAATGCCCAGGAGTGTTCATGAGCATTAAATACCCAAATTAAGATGCCCAGGAGTGCTCATGAGCATTGAACCTGGCTAAACATCAGCCTACATCTGCTTTGGGATGCAGTTTTGTTTTCAGCGTAAGGTTACTGCATGAAAACTGTGTATATTGGATAGTTGCTGGAAAATTCAACCTCCCAGATCGTGCCCAGAAACTCTTAGGGACAATGCTATTAGCTGTAAGACAAAACATGTTTGAGGCCCTTCTATAAGAGGGCAGAAGAAAATAGAGTTTTATTTAAGGGCCCAGGAATCCTCCTGAGCACTTTTTGCGGTATTACTGAAGGCACAGACTCTGGTGCTTCCTGTAAGATCCCATTTAAATGAGTAATAATTAGGGAATAGTATCTTCTCCTGAAAAAAACACTCTCTTTATTCAAACACTTACTGTGTTTCATAGGATTTAATTCTCTCTGATGGCTAAGACTTTATGTATTTTATTTTATTTGTTCTCTCTGTTCTACAGCAACTAAACAAAGCTGAAAAGAGAAAAAACTCACCAACTTTATGTAAGGATTTAATATATGAGGTTCTTTCATTTGTTTTTTAACTTACTCATCTTCTAATAAACATCGCAACATAATGGCACAGATTCTGTAGTGGTTAGTAAAATAAATTAACGGAAAATATAACCCCTCAGACTTCATAGATCAAATATCCACAAAAAAGGGCACATTTTTCTTATGACTGCAGTTTGCTTCCAATGACACGGTACCTTGGTTCCCACAGATGTCACAGATTATTTTTTGCTTAAAATGGAAAAAGAGCCCCTTAGCAGTCATTATACAATTAAAAAGAAAAAAGAAAAAAAAAAGTTATATCCACACTTTCAGATTCTGCTTCTGTTTTATGCCCAGAAGATTACACTATTCTTATTAAGACTGATATGAACATTTTAGATAAGGGAAAACAGAACCTATACCAATGCAAATATGATTATCTAATAGTATTTTTAAAAAAATTTATATGGTTCTCATAAGCATAAAACTTCTTGAAACAACCTTGATTGTTCAGAAGACAGAATTTTCAATCATTTCTTCTTAGAGAAAACAGATTCTACTGCAAACGAAAAATACTAGCCCATTTTTAGTCCCCTTGTTATGTGATCTTTCAAAACACAGGAAAGAAGCAGTCTTTGGTGTCTCATAGATTAGGTCTTTCAAGTTTATATGAACTTAGGAAAAGGCTCCTTTTTTCTTTGTCTTCTTCCCATATTGAGAGAAATCAGTCCGCTGTTTCAACGTAAATGGATTAATTTGTGTAACGTGACTCCAGACAGGGATGAAAGAAGACAAGCCTTTCTTGAGGATAATGTAATCTACCATGA
The DNA here is from genome assembly GCF_000710305.1 of Buceros rhinoceros silvestris. NCBI lineage: Eukaryota > Metazoa > Chordata > Aves > Bucerotiformes > Bucerotidae > Buceros > Buceros rhinoceros. Next base: position 2,955 of record NW_010409752.1, read on the forward strand.
CTACACATACATAAACACATTTGATTTGGATGGAACAAAGGCACATAATAGCCCAAGTACATCAGTGTATATTAAACACAAGATTTATCCATTACTCAGCATCAAAAAAGTTCTGACTGAAAATTATCATGGTAGAAATAGAAACACTAGTAACAATAAGGTAGTAGAAATGCATAGGTAAAGTGACATGCCAAAACATTAAGTGATTTAATTCAGTTCACTTTAATGATCTATTTTGTTTCTGTATCTTATTACTCTGATTTTAGTAAAAAACAGAGGAAAAAAAGTAATATTATGAATAACAGAAAAAGAGAGAAAGTGTATTTTTAACAAATATATTTTGTATGAAGTCAAGAAAAGAAAAAAAAAACCCCAACCCAACACCAACTGGAATTGAAGAAATGAAAAGCTATCAAATCTGAGGCAATAGTTTGAAAATATGATATGAGCAAACTGTGTGCCTCCATGACAAAGAAAACCAATGACTGCTTGGGCTGCATTAGGAAAAGCAATTTCAGCAGGTCAAGGGAGATGATCTTCACCTCTGCTCAGCCATGCTGAGACCACATCTAGATTTATTGATCCATGTGCAGGCTTCCCAATACAGGAGAGACCTGGACATATCGGAAGGAGTTAAGACAAGGGCCATGAAGATGATTAGGGGGCTGGATTATCTGACATATGAGGAGGTGCTGAAACGGCTGGGACGGTTCAGCCTGGAGAAGGAAGGGAGAAGAAGAGGAAAGAAGAAAATATGTATCAAAGGTTCCTGAATGCTTTACAAGGAATATGGTTCCTAAAGTCTCTCATTAGAAAGAAACAAACTAAAGCAAAATAAATGTTAAAAATTAAGCAGTCACCTTACACACACATGCACACATACATTCACTATGTAATTTAGATAATTACATAAATATTTCAAACATTTAAATTTCAAGTAACTTTAATAATTATTTACATTTGTTAGTAAAATATTAAGCATAACCATTTTATTTAGAGTAAAAATCACATTACTAGCTGCTTCTGCTGAAATAAAGCATTTTCTTGTTGTGAACTTAAGAAGTACCGCATTCCATTATCCAAAGCAGTTCAAAGCAGAAGTGATCACAGACGACTGAACAATCAGTACAAGAAAATGTACTTAAATATCTGTGTCAAAACACAGATGGTTTCCATGTACAATTAAAGCTTTTTAGAGATAAAATGAGTCTCTTTAGGTTTGACTTCAAAAACTTATTTACATAGGTGACATTTCAAGCATAATTCAAAGTTTATCTAAAATGCACTTTAAAGTAAACTTAAAACAAAGTGATTTAATTTTTAAATTACATCAGAGCATTCATGCATGCTTGGTAAATGAAATTAAATACATTTTAAGGGTGAAACAAATGAGTCTTTAGTGCTAGTACTGATATACAGGTTAATTTCTGTCAGCACTGGACACTTGCAACCAGAAAGGCAGAAAACTACATACTACAGATGCAGACATGGTCAAATAGATAACTTTGAAAACAGGATACACGTTCTGGTATTACACTGATACAGATTTTTAAACAATTATATTTTCATTTAACTGAAATGGAAATACAGAAAAATAATCAGAACATAAATTAATTTTTTAATAGGATCTGCTTGTGGGTCTGACATAAATCAATGGCTGTAAAATATCAAAATCTTCGATATATTTTTTAAACTGGAACTGTTATTTTTCATTCCATTCATTTGTAAATTACATGTATAGATTATTTACATTAAAAAATGTTCCCATATTTCACATGGTCTTAAACCTGAGTAATAAATCTTCTTCAATACACAGCACTGCCTCTATAGTTGACTGTTTCAATCTTTTATGTCATATTCCTACCTTATTTCTTATACATGGTGGTAATTTAAAACAAACATGTATGGTAGAAAGTAATCCAAACATACTGGCATCATATTTAAAATATTTTTTATGTTGATATTTGATATTTTACTGTCTCTTCCTCCCCCCCCCCCCCCCATTCTTTTTATCTTTTTTTTT
>NW_010409752.1:4994-14132 GCF_000710305.1 Buceros rhinoceros silvestris
GTGTTTTTTCTCTCTCTCCCCCCCCCCCCCCCCCCCTTTTTTTTTTCCAGAATTTTTTCTTTTCTGATTTGTCTGATTTCTGGGAAATTACTATGCCCTCCAAATATCCTAGTGATTATTATTTTTAAAAATCATTTATAGAAATCCCTTATTTATTTGAGTATTTATTATTCTTCTGTGTGATACAGAAACCATGATTTCCCACAATTTGCTAACGAGATTGTTTAAGATTTTTCTCCTAACTCTCTCTTATATTGAGGATCAAGAGCAGATATTCACCTAATCTTTTCCTTTCTGATATTCTTAAAAATGACTGAGTAAGTATTTCACTGCTGCTTTTTGCATCTTCAGAGGGGTTGTTTGTGAACAACTGCTATGACTGCACTTGTTTTTCTGTTAAATTCAAAAGTGTCTGGAGTGTTCACAGTCAAACTGCAGAAATCTTTTCCTCTAACATCACATACAATAACTCATTTTCACTGCCACTTAAAGAGTATGACCCTTGGATTGTTCCGTTTATGTTCTGCTCTCTGAATTTTCACTGTTAACCTCTATAGCGGATGTGGTCTTGCACAAATGTAACCATGGGATGAATTTTTGTGCTTATAGTAGTTCTGTTTTAGTCAGTAAATACATGAATGCCCATAGAGTAACACATCTGAACTGTTGTGGGAAGGATCGAGATGTAACTACATGGCTGGCATGATCAAATGCTTTGTCATAAAACAGTTGCATTGAAGACTGCTCCAACATATGTTTTTTATTTTTTAATGAGGCCCTCATTTGGATGTCAAATGCATGCTTATATCATGGAAATCTTTACTCCTATTAGCTAAGTCTCTGAAGTCATTTCAAGGCATATGTATTTGAACTGTTTTCTTTCCTTCTCTTTGAACACTTTTCAGAACATAGGACTTTATAAATTATATTTAGAATCAGAAAGATTGATTTAGAACAGAAATGCTATTTTCATTAATAAAATTTTAAATTTCATTACATATCATAAGTGAGATTTCTCTTTATCTGGAAAGAGGAACTTTTTATGAAAACACTCAAAGCAGCAAAGACACATTTGAGAATCGTCTCAACACTAGACCTAGTCAGTAACTTCAACACTTACTTTGTACTATTTAATCCAACAATTTTAAACAAGTAATGGGAAATCTACTGAATTTATACTTCTGTAGCACAGATTTTGGCTATTTTTAGAGTGAAATTTTATTGTTCTATCGCTTGGCACAATGTAGCACAACACCAGTTCTTCTTTACCAAAGTAAGAAAACTGTGTGATAAAAAAACCCTACCTTCCTTTTCAGAGTTCACTCCTGTTTTTTTCTGTAACTTTTGTCCGATATTTCCTTACCAGCATTAAACTTGTGCTTGATATTTACTTACCCCTATAGGAGGAGACAGGTTTTAGTTTTAGGCTCACCAAAAGTTTATTGTCACAGGATCCAGGAAGCAGCTATATGAACTGCTTTAGTGACAAATCCTCCTATTGGGTCTCTCCAGCCTAACTTCTACAGAGTCTTGTTTACCTTTCTCATGTTCTAAATGCGTGCTCATGTTTATTCATATTGAGATACTTATAGGACCATGATTCTAGAAGTTTAAGTTCTTCAATAAAGATATACTTATTTACAGATGTAATGGATTACAAAATATAATGAGCTGCTTCACACAGAACAAATGAAATTGATTGATATATGCATATATATTTACAGCACCATAAGACTACATATACTGATAAGGGGTGCCATCAGAAAGAGACCTTTTAAAGTTATTAAGTATCATCAGTGTAAAAAAGGATCTCTGTAACTGTTGGAATCTTTAGCAAAGTAAGTAGCAGGTTAAGATGTTGCGAGAGGCCTAAGCATCTCTTTTCGGCGAACCACACATTGAAGCACACAGCAGTTATATACTTTTTTTTTTTTTTACATTTGCACCCAAATATTTGACCTTCTGAATAAGATCAGATAGCAGGTTGGGCTGCACTTTCTGTTTTGCTATTCAATATCTACAAAACCATTTCCACCAAAAATAATCTAGGCAACTAAATTAAATATGATCCATAAGCAGAAGGTAATACCATATTTACACATTATATGTCGCAGAAGGTAATGACCTTATTCACAAACCTGCACATACCTCTATAAAAAAAGAAATCAAAAGACATTCTTACCTGGCTTTTATAGTGCCTACAGCTAAGGTGACCATCAGTAATGACTACTCTGAAAAGTAAACACACAAATACCAGTGCTCTTTCAGTATTTACCACAAAGGACCTTTACTGCCACTGAGTTATGAAGTCAATAAGGAACCTCTCTGAACTACCCACTTGACTATCAAATACAGATCTGTTGAAACTTGTTTTATTTTGGTGTCACTGTAGAACAAATAACCTATTTTGTCACACACCCCCCAAAATAATGTATATGTGTTACAGTTTTTATTTTTGTTCCAAAGATCACCCTTTGAAGTCAGTTGCACAGGAAGAAACTCATATCCTTTTTCTTTATCACTATTAGTCTTTTTTTAGTTATCTTTAATATATCCATGACAGAAAGTACAGTTCATAGTGTCCCTAAGCGGAACTTGTCTTCTGATGTGGTATTTAAACTATTTTTACTTCTCAAATTAAAAAGGAGGAAGATTTTGATTATAACAATGACATGAAAGTGGGAGAGGCAGTTAGAGTTTCAAGCCTGGAGGGAGCTCTCTGAACTGTAGTCATGAAAAGAATAGGCTTTTTCATGGTGTTCTTTGAAACGATGAAACTCTTATTTTAGTCGACAGCACCACTTGTTTTTCAGGCAACGCTTTGATACCATGCACCTCCATTTGCCAGCTGATAGCAAATGTTATCAACAGGCGTGTTTACCTTCAGTACACTTGAGTAGTGAACTGGAAATTCAGCCAGTTATTCATTCAAAATATAAACATCTGTATCCATTACTTGACTAACTTCTCACTCTGTAGTTTGAGCCAAAATTTCAACTAATTTAATGGAAGAAATCCATGAAAGAAGAAGAGATTCCTCTTATTTGTCTAACTGGAAGTCTAAATGTTAGAACAAACTCCTAAAGTATCAGGATTATGTAAGGAAAGTATCGACCTGTCCACAAGAACTAAAATCTGCTTGGAATAAGACTTCCTTGGGTGAAGATTACAGTATTTCAGTGAATTTGCTGAAGGACATCAGTAACACACACCTTCACTGGTAAGCTATAGACAGGAAGAATGATGCTGCTTTTATTCTTTAACGATTAGAAACTCAGTTTGCTTGGACTTTGCTCAGGGATCAATAATCTAACCTAAAAGGCTGCTGAATATTACTAGCACAACATTTGAACAAGATTGGATCAATAACATTTTAACAGCATAATCAGAATAAAGGTCTATGTATGGTAAACAAGTAATCTAATAGTAAATAGTTGGGATATGAAATCTGAGCTTAAAGGAGTTACAAGTGTCTACATTAACTGAAAATAAACAAATACAACCTTTACAGATCAGTAACTGCCTAAAACAACTCTGTAAGCATGTTTTACAACACTTCTGTCTCAAATTTTGACTATGGAAATAAAAACAACCCATGCTACTGTTTCTACTAAGAAGTCAGTTTAATAATCTACCTATGTTAAAGAAAATGTTCTCTCCTTTGAAGCCTACTTCTGGAAAATTCATGAGTGGAAAGAGAGTGTGAGAAGATCCTATGCAGAATGATGCATGATCATTATCAGTTTATCTCATTAAAGTCCTCTCATTTAGGAGTTGTATGCTTCATTTCCTTCCCTCTCACATAGTCAACTGCATAAATAAAAGCTGAATACAATTAGAGTACCTTAAGAACCTTTTTAACTCGGAGGGTTTTATTCAATATTTGCATAACAAAGGAAGAGGATACCATTACACTAAATTTGCACAGCCGAAGTTTCATAGAGTCAGAGCTAGGAGCTGCCATGAAAAGAATCTTTCATAAACACCATGCGTAGCCATCCCAGAGATCTCTGATCTAGGTTCGTAGTTATAACACTGTTTGGATGGGCACGTTCCAAACAGTGAAGTACAAGAACCTCTCCAGCAAGCAGGTTACTGCAGACCTAAATTTCAGTTTACAAGCTGTACCTGCATTTTAGTGAGAAATCTTACAATAAGGAAATTATTATTATTATATTGTAATTTAAATTCCTATTTTTGACATAGGTATTATGAACAAAATCAGCTTTGAAACCAGAGCTCTGTTTTCAGCATAGCAGGAGTTTATTAACCAGAGATGGTTATTACCTTATTAACAGAAGTTACTTTGAAGTTATTGTGTTGACATTTTAAATTGTAAACTAAAAAATGGAAAAAAATATGAAAAAATATGGAAAGGTATTTTTAAAAACCTTTAATTCCTTAATTTTTTTACATTTATTTACAAGAATACTTTTGCCTTTTTCTCTATTTCCTCCCTCACTACATCATAACTATTTTTTTAAGATCATAGCCATCCGTATTCTGTAAGAACAACAGCATCATCCTAAAGACACAAGCTTTTAGGCATTATTCTGTATGATGTATATTGTATGAACTCCATCCATTATTATAGTGTGTTCAAGTCCTGTAGTAACAGACTCTAGAGCAAGACGATCCACAGAAAATATCAAAAGGCAATTCTTTTTGTTTGTAATCATTTGATATATTTGACAATTAGCTTTCTTGATTCTTCTTTGTCCTCCCTCTTACCTGATACCATAAAGGTTTTTCTCCTTGTGTAATAGACAAAGAGGTGGTGAAATCCTCACTCCTAGCTGAGAACTTCAAAGTAGAGTCACTGTCCGAAGTCACAGCAACAAACAGAGGTACATCTGAGAACCTTAGCCTCAGGGGCAACTTCATTAAAAGGGTCCAAATCATACCTAAGTTATTCTTCATATTACCACAGAATTATAACTTTGGATTCAGATCTATAGCTTGGGTAAAAATGCAAAGAAATAATCAGGTTCTGCTAGTAAAGCACCATTTGTTTGAAATGAATAAAGTCAGCAAGATATTAAATATTATAGAGTCTCTCATATAACTATAAAAGGGAAAATAAAGAGTGATTTATTTTTAAGAAGTAGAAAAATATGCAGAAAAAGTAAATTCGTTTTTATTTCAATGACTTTGTCTTTCCTTTGGCTTCTCCGGTATCCCCTGCAGGGATTTAGCAGACATTGAGAAACTACCTTCCAGGGCCTGTCACATTCTGAACATACTAAAAAAAGAAGCATTTACATCGACCCTGGTTTCCACAGGAAATAAAATCAGACTTTTGATATTCAACAATAAAAAAACCCATATGATTTGAGGAAAATAATTTTTCTGGAAGTGTTCTCCAGAGAACCTCTGCAGGCTTCAATGGCTGAGCTCTCATGAAACTTAATTCTAATTCAGCTGCATAAAATCTCACCTCACTGGCCCTGCAGAACATATAGCACAGGCTTGTTTTTAAAGCCCTCTGATCCATATAGAATCTCTTTAAAATATTCTGTCTTGACCAAAGCACCCCAGAAACATCTTTTCAGATTGAGGAAACGGAATAGGAATGCTAACAACCCCCCAAAAGATGTTACCTTGACAGTAAGCAGTACATCCTATGAAGCAAGTAAAACAAGTTAACAGAAATGTAAATCTCCTGATGAAATTCAAGACAGTATGATCTGAATAATTTAACTAGTTCTGTTTCAGGTGAAATCTGAAATTTCACTTCTGGCATTTGTTTAAACTCTGAGCCTGAGTTCTGGCAAGAAGAATCATAAGGCTCTTGTGTGAGGACTTGACTTAGAAATTTGAAAGTCAGGGTGTCAAAATAAATTTTGAAGATGTGCTGTCTCAGAGTTTAAATTACTTGTTTCTTTTCACAGTCAGTCAGTTTCAACAATCAAGGGATAAATCTGTCTCCAAAGCTCATGGAAGAAAACCCTTCCTTATTAATTCAATAACGCTCTTTTTTAAGACACACATTTTCTTCAGCTCAATATATGCAATACCCTGTTCACTAACTCATTCCTGGAGTGTATTTTTTTAGAAGTTGTTGTTTTGTTTTGTTTTGTTTTTTCCCTCAGTTTTGAGTTGGTTTTTTGTTTGTTTGTGGGTTTTGTTTGTTTGTTTAATTGAGTGAAAAAAAAGACCTCTAAGTCATTAATATGCTGATTTAAAAGATCACAAGTAAAATAAACACCCACAAAAATGAAATTCCGAGCTTACAAAGCTCTCTGTGCAATTCAGATTCTTCCAATGAAATAGTGAAATGTTATTCTGGGCAAAGAAAAATGAATACTTTCCAGTACTGAAACTGTGACTTTGTATAGAGAAATGCTTTACCTTCTTTTAGTTTTAATGTACTGCAGTATTATCTCAGGGCTGAGTTTTGTTCACACTATGTATCTAGCTGCCAGAGGTGTTTAGCAACCTATTTCTCAGTTAGAGGTTTTTTAATTAGCATTTTTAGAGACAAATATCTACAAAGAATTCACATACTGAAGAAATCATTCTTGCAGGTCCCCAAACAAAGCGTATTCTGTATTAGCCTGTTTGGGACATAAAAAAAGACCTAAGGACCGTCCAACTCTTCTTACTGTCTTGAATGAACCCATTTGCTACCCCAACACAATACCTGAGTTCCTGAGGCTGTAAAGCAATCAGCCACTTATCTAAAATCTGCCATCCTTACAAACTCGTACACTGGAATTACAACACTTGGAACCCCTGAGAGGATTCTTAAGACCTAAAACTTTCTACAGGTGAGTGCCTTCTAACGGCTAGGGATGACATAATTTACTTGAATCAAGTATACAGCAAACCTTAATTGGATCTAATGAAATCTTACATAGCTAAGTCACATGGGGAGAACTCCTTTATAGACATCTGTATTTAGAGGTCTGAATTTGAAGTTGAATCCCATTTTTAAATGTGTAGTGACCATGCTGTCCAAATGCTTACTGGGGTAGTTCTTTGAGTTATCTATGTAACTACTCTTAATTTTGCCTGGGATGATGCAGAGTTTTACCATTATGGGAAGGAATCTGTGAACGGTCTCTGATGTGGGGAGAAGAGGAATCATACCGACAAAGTAGATGCTGAGGTTCTTAGTTCTTCAGTCCAAACAGGAACCTAGGAGGTTCAAATGTGGTCCTAAGCAGGTCATGAATTCAACAACTGATCAAGCCTGTTGAAATAAAAATCTCAAAATTTTGCCTTAAAACTGGCAAGGGACCCAAGTAATTTGGAGTTCTTAGGGTACCCATTTAATGCATAGGAAAAAAAGTTGTCTTGGAGGTTCCTGAGGTTTTTCAGTTTGGGGGTTTGAGCTTTTCTTTACCTCCTCAGCACTGAAATAAAGGATTAGCAAGATGGGCTTTTGGGATTATTTCTAGTGACATTTGGTCCTGTATGGCTGATAACAGCACAGAAAGCTAAGGAATCAGAGCCAAAGTATTTTTTGTGCACTGGCATTTTATAAATGCAAACACATTAATAACATCTTATCTTTGTCAGTTATTCATTAGTGTTAAATGAACAAACCACATATATTTGTTTGTATCTAAAATAATTCATACAAATAATACAAAATTTTAAGTAGATGTCCATGTTGCAAAAATGTTTGTAATTAACATGGTTACATACTAAGTGTAGTCTATTCCTTTTCTTACCATATGTCTCATTCTTCTAATTGAAGAACCATCTTCTTTGCTCTGCTATGTATACAGATACAAGATGCTTCATTTTGTACATTGGAAGTAAAGAAAAATAACAGGCAACTCTTTTCCCTCTCAATATTTACAATTTGAGCCTAAAAGGCAAATAATTTATTGCATGCACAAGACTTTTCCAGAAAGAATGAGTTTTGTAATTACCAGCCTGTTTTTTCTGGACCTTTGTGGGTCTGTGAAACTCTCTGTTTAGCTGACAAGAAAGTAGGCTTTTTGTGAATAGTCCTAAACTGATTTTGTGGACTCCCAGACCTCTGTTACAGTCTTTTAAGGAAAAAATATATATTGGAAAAATACAGTTATGCAGCTAGTGATATTCATTCCCATTCTATGAAATTTTTCAAAGATCAAATTCATTTAATTCCAGGATAGGGAGCACTTTTAGTACGTATTGTGGCACTTGACCCTCTCAGTCAAGTTTCTGCTTAGTATAATTAACTGAAATCATTCAAAAGTACACTTTGTTCATTTTGATTAATCTCATAGGGCTCTTATAATTGTTTATAAATAGGTAGTAGCAGAATTGACTGACTGGAAAAAAACGTTTGCAGTAAAATTATAAGCTTGCTTCAGGTGAATCAAGATCACTGAAAATATTTTCTGGTCTCAGTGTCTAAGAAAAACTTATTTTTCAATACATTTATCAAGAATAACACATATGATTGAACAGTACTACAGCAACCTTCGGTTTTCCTTCTAACTTTTTCATCCAGAAATTAACAATCTGAATGTTATCCTCATACAGTGTATGTCAAATGTCAAAAAAGATGTCAATAACAGCTTTGAATAAGACCCTTTTTTAAATAAATGAACATATGTTGCATATGTTGTATTTTCCCTAAACTGAGAATGTTAACTTCTGAAGAAAAGACTCAGAGAATTTAGTACTGCTATTTATTTTATGAATTAATTAAAATTATGTTGTTTTGAATGTCATATGTCATTAAAAATATGTCATTTTTAAAGATATCATGCTTAAGAGTATCTATTCTTCTTCACACTTTCACTCTAGCAGAAGCTAAATTTACATGAAAAAAGTCTCAAATCAGACAGTGTGTCTGTATGTTATGATTAAATGTAAAGTTAGTTAAGCCATCATTCTAAATGGTTCTTTTGTGACATCAGAGAAACTCAAACTATCTGCATGCCAGAATTACAGCTGTTGAAAATGCAGCTTCATACTTTAATACACACGGATTTAAACCACTAAGTTTTCCGGATTTGTCTTTTAGGATAACATTATGTTAAGTTTTTAACCTCTGCACCAATATTATCTGCTTTAAATCTTGAATCCAGTTTAACACAGTTTTCTTTTGGTTTTGTGTTTCAGTACCAGTGAACACAGATTTATTTGTTTGTTTCTTCTTTATATATTTCAGTATTATTTATATTTTTATTA
>NW_010409753.1:0-2992 GCF_000710305.1 Buceros rhinoceros silvestris
CTGCGGGCGGCCGTCGGGGGCGGGCGGCCCCGTCACGCTTCTTTCCGCGTGGACCCACGACATCCCTCCCGGCCTCCGGGCGTGCCATGCGCCTCAGGCCAAGACTTAAAATTAGGCGCTTATATTGTGCAGATAGTGGAATGCGTGCCCTCGGAATTATAAGCGGAATCGAGATTTTGATGTGCGAAGTCCGAGGATAGGAGAAGAGCCACTCTCCTCATTTCCTCACACTCATAGAATAAGGGCCCCTAAAGTTCATTTCCCAATCACTTCCACGTTTGTTCTCAAGATTTGATCAAAAATGCCAATTCTGTTGTCAAAATCGTAGATCTTTCTCCTCTTACAATTTTTTTCAACTGCTGTTTTTCTTTCACAGTCTTCAGGAAGTCTGATTCTGCAGCTGCCTGCGGGGTTTTGGCGAGGGAGCACAAGGTAAGGTACAGTCTCTTGAGAAGAGGGTTTTCTGTATTAATCTTTTCCTCTAAATGTTTAACATGTAAAGCAGTTATTTTCTGGTTTGTGCTTGTCCAGATTGTTCTCATATTTAGAAGCCATTTTTCCCAAGGTGTGTATGGAAACCATGCAAAAAGGCATAAGAAAGATACTTGGGGTCTTGCTATTTTGAAAGCAACTACACTTATCTAATGATCCAGGAATACTGAAGGATGTTGGAGGTGGTTTCTGTTTTTCCTCACTTTGTTGTTTATTTTTGACTGCCTTAAAGTCTGGCAGCATTTTGGGAAAATCATCACAAACAGTTTATTTGAATTGCAACAGCAGAGTTTCATTCAGAATCTCTTGTTCCACTCACAATGAAATACACTTTATTAGGGTTTTTTTTTTTTTTTAGGAAACATTCAATCTACCTTATGACACAAAACAAACCCCCAAAAGTTTCCCTTTTATGCTTCAGAGTGATGCTGTGCTAAATGGTATTACCTACCAGGTTCGGTGTTTTCCTTCTGAAGTAACAAAAACATTAATCCACTTGAATAGATAAAATAACTTAATGACAACGAGACGTATCAAGTGGTAGGAAAAGACCTCTTTATCTCCTGATACATTTGAAGCAATAAAAAAATCTGACAGAGGGAGAAGTTTTGCATTGGCTTATGATGGCAAAATGGTTTTGGAAAAAGTCTTTATCAGACTTCTCTACTTGTCTAGTCATTTTATCTAGAACTTTAGAGAGGAGCGTTCATACGTAGTAGGTCTCCTTGCTACGTAATTCTTGTAGTGAATGAAATCCAGCTGATCTGATGCTAAATTTATCAGGAAGGTTTTGCTCTTTCCAGCTTGCACTTTCAACTGCCATTGTGAATAGTAGCATCAGTCTGATGCTCTGCCCCGTGTGGATGGGCTTTTCTGGTCACTTCTTGTTGCAGACACATTTATGTTAATACTCCATTGCTTCCAGAAGTAAGTAATTCCTGGTGACAAGAGTGTATTCTCTCGTCTAGCTCTTTTGACTGCATTCAGCAAGTGTGAGATCACTTCCTGTGGACTTGGTTCAATCTATTTGTGATTATTTTTTTCTCAAAAGCATTTCAGAAGTGGTGTTTTAGTTGCTTCTGCGTTGTTCTTTCTCTAAAATGTGTTCCCTGGGCTATTGCAAGGGGCCCAGCAAACAGCCCATGCGCAAAATGTTACTCTGTGACCTTCAGTCTTGGTCCCACTCTTTCACTAAGCCTCTTAAACCCCAGTTCTTGCAGAGGTTCTGTAGCACAGAATGTACCTTCTCTTCAAAGCAGATCAAAGATCACCTTTCAAAAACTGTTCTTTGGAGCTCCACAATTTCTCACAGAGCTCAGTGCAGGATTTTTAGACTCCTCGATATCTAGCAAAGTCTGTTCCTAGGAGTTACAGGCAGTTTTCAATAACAGGGAGCCAGGAAGAAAATTACCTCACCCACACCCCCCAATTTAAAAAGGAAAAGTCTGGATTTGAATAAAAACTATATGTAAATTTCTATTGTTGCAAATTGCAATTCAGTTTCCAAGGGCAACAAATGAAATCTACATTTGAGTTTTAATTTAGTTGTCTATAAAACCTTTTAATCTAGGAAGCAGATGAGTAAGCAACAGTAGAAGGCAGAAGGCACCTCTGCCTAAATTAGTATCCGCAGCTTTACCGGGTGGATAATGAACTGGGTCGTGGGAGGGTCACACTGTCTATTCTGAGCTCTGCCATTCATCTCCCTGCACGATCCAGGGCAGCTGGCGTGACCCGTGATTTGTCTCACCTTCTCAGTGCGTGTGCTCCTCCTGGCAGGGATAGTTACTGTAAGAGCATGCAGCAAGACGAGGAAGATCTTGCTGCTTTGCGATGCCTTTATTTTGAGTATTGCTAACCAGGATTAAAATCAAATGTGTTCTTTTAGAAAAGTGATTGTTTTGTTTTGGTTTTGTTACTGGAGCTCATTGTGACCTGATGATAGTCAGACAGACTGAGGAGGGAGAGAGGGGAATCTGCGTGAATGTACGGGGGGAGCTGTGGGGTAGGACCCCTGTACTCTGGAGGGGAGAGCTGTCTCCTGACGAGATTCAGAGGGGTGTCTCCTTACTCACCAGAGAAAACTGATACGGGCACGAGAGCAGATTGAATCAAGTGATGGCACAATCACTCCAGAAGGTACAAACGGTGATGAGACTAATGATTCAGAGAGCGGCAGGGATTGCGGGAGGTCTGTATCCCGCCCTTTCTCCCAGCCTTGCACGTTGATCCTGTCAGCCGGGCCCAGGACCAGCACCCACCTCAATGCCAGCATTGAGCTGGTTTTCACCACATAGTTCTCGGCTTCTCCAGGAAACGCTTCACAGCTTTCTCCTGCAGTGGTCATGCCCGGTGCCGTCAAATAACCAAGGGCTGTGCTGACAGGCAGCGATGTTACAGGACCTCTGAGGATCTCTGAGAGAACTACGGAAGTCCTGGATTTCTGCTGCCCTCTGCGCTGCTGCCAGCTCAGCCCCGGACCCCTCGCTCCTCCCAGCGC
>NW_010409754.1:0-2748 GCF_000710305.1 Buceros rhinoceros silvestris
TCTGATTCACCTATGGTGAAAGTCTGGGACCACTCAAGGGAATGACAAACATCCTTGTGATTTTGCTGGGGCTGAATTCCAGACCTGGGAAAAACTGGCCAACATCATCTCAACAATTGCAATCAAATTAAAGTGAAATAGTTTCCGTTAGGGATGTGTGCCTAACAAATGAAGTTGTATTGGACACAGAAATTATTAAAGGACATCTTGCCATTTGATTCATGTGAGCTAGAAAAATGTCTAGCAATTTATGGGTCTTTGGTTTTTCAGCATTCCTTTAAGGACTCCTTTCAGAGTGTGGTTCCCAGGGATACTAAGCAACTGCCTTCTGAAAATTTCTCCTTCCCAGTGCATTGAGTTTAGCAGTCAGATAACAAGGTTTATACCATGAAACAAACTGTTGACAAGTAAGGTATAAATTCAGACTCATAACAGTGCCTATGTGGCTAGAACAGTGAAATTCATTACTTCACCAGCAAGAGGAAGCTTGTTACTGTCATAGAAGCAATTGTATTATTTTAATTGTTTTATTTAAATGCAGTTGGTTATTAAGGGTTAACTTTGTTAGTGGAGCCAAAGTGAAAGTTTTAAAATACCACTGCCATGGAGAACAAATGCCTTCAAAGTGCCTATAGCATATGTTATTTGAAGAGCACTGAAACAAAGTTCTGGTTTGAATTATTTTTCTTCATAGTACTTCTCTAACTTTATTGCCAAAGAAAAGACTTCCAGAGCCAATTTTTAATCTTAATTATACCAGATTCAATCTGGAATATTTCCCTTGAACCAGATTTACACAAAGCAGAATCTGGCCCAGTTTCCACATCAGACTTTTTCTCAAAAGATATTTTTGGTTAAAAAACAGAGTATCTGACTAAAGCAGACAGATGTCCAAGGATCAAAACATAACTACATGCCGCTGTATCCCCTGTTCTTGAGCCATGCCAGAGCTTTCCTGTCTGGGCTAAGCTTCACCTGCAGCATTACATCCACGGCTGCAGGGAAGGGACCTATACCTGCATTTTCCTCTCATTTCGCTTTCTCAATTCTCTCTCTTCAGCCACCTTGCTCAAGTGAAGTGCATATAACTGAGTGCTCTAAAGGACTGTCAACAACAGACAGGCAAAATAAATACGTAACTGAAGCAGGAAGTGTTCCCTGCAGACTTAGATGAGGTACAGACTGAAACCTGGTGATCTCAGACAAAAGAAAAAGCCCAAATATCCTTTTGTAGGAGTGACAGAAGAGAGGAACGGTTTCCCCTGACTTTTCAGTGTGTCACTCCTTCCTGTCTCCCGACTAAGGAAAGAGAAACGAATGTGTGCTCTTCAGCCACTGGCACTCTTGGGATGGCTCTAGGTGCAATCAATGCCTGCTTGATTTCTTCTATCTCACTAGGGTTATAGAACTAACCTCAGTCTTGTGTTTGAGTACAGGAAATACACAGTGCTGCAGGAACAATAACAATGTGATTCACACCTCCTGTCAATGTACCTCCAGCACAGTCTTGGTAAATAAAAGTAAAATGAATGACTGAATTCAATGACTAAAAGGAATGACTATATTTGTTTCCAGGTCTGGAGCTTTTCGCTGACTGTGTCAACATGGCTGCTGATTCTTGCAGTTCCTAATGGTGGATTAGGGGCTGACCTGTTCTGGAAAGTATTGGGTGAAACTCATAACCACCCCTGTCTACACAAATCTCAAATCCCAAATAAGCTCTTAGGAGGCATTTATGGTTTTCCCTCCTCTTCATCCTTAGGATGCAAGAGACCGATGCTCAGAATCTCCCCATGCCACAGAAACAGAGGGATGGTGGTTTTGAGCATGAAACATCTTTTAGATCCTTTTAGAAAGCCAGTTACAATTCAGAAGCCTTGGCCATAGCTCCAGTTATTCTACAGCAACTCATCCTGCAGGGATGCATTTTTATTCACTAAGCATCAGAAGAAAACCTGTTGTGGGATGAAGCAGAAAAATGACATCCCGTGTCTGAAGCAGGGGTAGTTCAAGGTAATAGGTAAACAGACATGTTGGGTCTCTCCTGAGTTTGGCACTTCATGGTCCTCAGCCTAGCCTGCCTCTTCTGTGCTCGTGGGAGGAGTGCATGATGGATGTGGTCAACCCAGGCACATGCAGAGACTGATACAGACACAGACCAGAGCTGGTCCATGCCCATCATGTCATGGGTGACCGTGACCACTATGTCCAGGGTGGCCTCAACAGCAGCCAGAACTCAGAGCTGGGTCCGCGAGCATAGCAGCCCGAGGGAGCAAAGCTGGTAGTAATAGTGAATAGACAAAGAACCAAAGCAGCCTGGTCTGGCAGTGGTGGTTTTGTCCTGTTGTAATTCATTAATTGCTGCAGCTTGAAAGAAAAAAGGCAGAGATAATGGTTTTGGGAGTTATGAACTGAAATCAGCTCTGGGCTGAATCAGCAGAGAAGGTCCTCCTATTTCAAAGGGAAAACTTCTTATTTGTGGCACGGGAGGAATTGCTCTCTGCTTTACTTGCAGCATGCCACATGCCCCGAGCGGCTGAGCCCAGCCCACGGCAGGGCTGGACCTGCAGGGCTGAAGTCCCCAGATTCGCGGGGATGGGAGGACGGCTCCGCTTCAACACCCTCTCCAAACCCGGTCAATCACTTAATTAGCCACAGAGACACTAAAGGCTGACCGGGCTTGCTGTGCCCTGGCTTGGCTGGGCCCGCTGCTCCACGGGCTCCGGTGCCCTCTAGCGTCGCAGGCGG
>NW_010409755.1:0-6992 GCF_000710305.1 Buceros rhinoceros silvestris
CACAGGTCAAGGAGGGGGCCGCCGGGCGCTCTGAGGGGGTGCGGGTGGCGGCCGTGCTGTGCAGCGTCTCAAAGGGGCCTGTTTCGGTCTCCTCCAGCAACCACAGAAACTGAGACGGAGCAGAGCCTCACCCCCAATGTGATGCTCAACACGGAGAGCAGCGAGGGATATGTGGTGAAAGTCAGGGGGCTGCCGTGGTCCTGCTCCACTGAGGAGGTGCAGAGGTTTTTCTCCGGTAAGTAAAACTGTGGGGAGATGGGGGTCTGGCATAGGGGCTGGGCTCTGTTGTCAATTCTGGCTTCCTCCTGGGCGCACCATGGTAGTGGGAATGCTGCAGTGAGCAGATCCAGACAGAATCCAGGGCGCTTCAGTAGCTACTGAAGTTTGTAATGCAGCAAGTGGCTCTGCAAAAGCTATGCTTCTGCTAGCAGGATCTGGATGCAAAGAAGCTTAGTCTGTGAGTTGCTGGGATAGCCACAACCACCTTAGCTGCTTGAGCAGCGAGAAGAGAGAAGCTTCCATTTTGAAGAAAACATCAAAGTTCTTCTTACTTGTTCTTTGTATGGTCCTAATAGGCTCTCTTGTGTTAGCTGTTTAGTGTCTCATGTGTTTCCCCCAAATTATTAGCGTCCTGCAGTAATAAATAGTGGTGATAAATACGCACTTTCTTTAGTGACTGGAGACTTCAGAGCTGCTTCAAGAGTTTGGCTTACTGGACTCTGTTCTGATTTCGTTAATTACACTTAGACTGATGAGCACTTCGTGCTGATGTGAAAGCGTAAGTCTGTTACAATGAAAAGCAGATAGCACATTCAACTTGACTTGAGGTAATAAAGCTTTGAAAATAAATAGCTCATTTGCCTTTATCCTTAATGTTTTGCTAATCTTCAGACTTGACAAGAAGGGTAACTCGATTTTAGCTTATTGTTTAGCATATTTAGTTTATTGTTAACTACAGAAGTTACACAAGAATACCGCTGGTTTTGTCATCCTCCTATAACTTGATAATTTTTTTCCTTTTGGTCTATCTGAAGCTTTTTCAAGTCACAGTGTTCCTGTAATGATTCAATTAATTCTGTCCTTCCTGTTTCCTTTTCAGATTGCAAAATTCTAAATGGGCCTTTGGGCATCCGTTTCATCTACACCAGGGAGGGCAGACCAAGTGGAGAAGCATTTGCCGAACTTGAATCAGAGGAGGATGTGAAATTGGCACTGAAAAAAGACAGAGAAACAATGGGACACAGATATGTTGAAGGTTTGACTTGGTCTAGTAACTGACTAAATGTGTTTGTGCTTGATGGGTTTTTGGTTAATTGCTCTTTTTGTTTCTTTAAAATGCATGTGGAAGGTCACATGGTCTTGTATATGATAACTTGACTAGTTTCAAGGCAGATGACTTTTAAAACTTCTATGTTTTCCAGAATGCATTAATTCTAAGTGCCTTTTGCAGTTTTCAAGTCAAACAACGTTGAAATGGATTGGGTTCTGAAGCATACTGGTCCCAACAGCCCTGATACGGCTAATGATGGTTTTGTACGTCTTAGAGGACTCCCATTTGGCTGTAGTAAAGAAGAAATTGTACAGTTCTTTTCAGGTATGTGGGATAAAAGTAATAGCTATAGCACTATTGGTATATCCTAAAAAAAAAACAAACCCAAACCAGTACAGATTGCCCAATAGTACTTCCAACAGCATATGGATGGGTCTTAAAAGTAAATAAGCAATTCTACATTAGTTACCTGGGCCTGAGCGATCAATTCCTAGACTACTTGCTAAATAATAGGGGGGACTCCAGAAAGCTGCTCTAATTTATACTGTTCCAAGTAAGGATAGCAGAAAACAAATGTCTTGCTTTCTACGTTAAGGGGAACAATTCGGATGGGAGGATATTTCCACCCACGGTCTAAACCGGTTCATGCTGTTCAGCAAAGGCTGTAGAACACCCTTACTGCTGGGCTCAGTACCTGGAGCAGGAGCTGAGGGAGGGCATGCATCGTGCCCACAACTTCATAAAAATGTAGATTTACTATCAAGTACCATTCCAGAAAATCACAACCAGCTGAACTTTCCCCAAGTGCAGACTTCCCCCTCCACTTCCTGGGGGGGTAAAGCCCCCTTGATGTTACCTAGCCTAAAGCTTTTACGGATGAAGAGCTAATGTCTTGTGTTGACTCATTCTCACTTTTTTGCAGCTCTTGTATGTTTTAGGAACTGGAATACTAGTGTAAATGCCTAAGAATGAAATCTGATTTATCTAGATTGAACTTGTTAGTATTTTCAAAGTAGTAGATTTTTAAATGTGAGTGTTAAAATTAGTTCAAATGTTTTGCTGTAGCAAGATATGATTGAGCTTACTGTTTTGCTTTAAAATACAGTAGAAGTATTTCCAGTTTTACAGCTTCAGAACTTGTTTTTTTTGTTTTCCAAATCAGTAATATGTTGTGAACAAGAGCGATTCTTGAGCATGTGCCTTTTAAGTTGTTTCTTTCTTACATGGTTAAGTGATTCAAGCTTTAAAAACTGTTATTGTGCTTAGTGTACCAAATGTGCCTCTTCAGAGACTAATACTTCTGAAATTACCTCATGATTTTTTTCTTAATTAAGCACTCCTAAAGAAAAAAAATTAATGCTGAAACTTGATGTTTGCATAAAACTAATTATTTTACCTGAGTGACTTCTAGTAAAAATACTTGTTATATATAAAGCTGTTTAACTTGCTGTGTTTGAATTTTAAGTTACCTTTAAAAGTTCATCTTAAATACTTTCACAGAATTGAAGAGGTTTGTAATAATATGTCAACTTCTTAATGCACCCTGCATTAGATGCCTTCTCTGAGGAGTTAGTTGTCCCTGACCCTCAGAACGTTTCTGAGCTCTGCAGGGTGGGTTAAGAACGTAAACTGAATGGTATGTGATGGTGGATCTTTTTGTTGACATGCTTTTTCTTCTAGTGTTCTAGACTCAACATACCATTCACTTACAAGTGTTAAAATTCTGGTGTATTTAAAGCTATAAGAAAAACTCATGACTGGGCTTGTGATGTTAATATTGCCCCCCTACTGGGGTTATTTGTCCTTGGGTTGAAGGGTTGGAAATCGTGCCAAATGGGATAACATTGCCGGTGGACTTCCAGGGGAGGAGTACGGGGGAGGCCTTCGTGCAGTTTGCTTCACAGGAAATAGCTGAAAAGGCTCTAAAGAAACACAAGGAAAGAATAGGGCACAGGTGGGGATGGATGGTTGGTTGGCTCTGTCACTTTTCTTATGGTAAACAATTAAATCCATATTCTCTCTTCTGAAAGTGTTAACGTCCAAAAAGAATTTGTATTTCGGTCTCTGCCTGGGGGATAAATAAAGGTATTGCCGATGTGCCTGTGGCACAGACTGGCTGTACCCCAAACAAAAGACAAAATTGGGCTCAGCCGAAGTGTGCTTTGGAATCCGGGTGATAATGAGGAGTACAAAACTGATAGCTTGAAAGCAACAAAGTTGAGAGACTATGGCTTTAACTTCTCCAATAGCACCAATTATGCCTTTAGCTCTAAAGACATGCACAGTACTCTTGCTACCATAAGAAAATGTGATACTTTCTAAACTTGTTTTATAAGTTGAAACGTAACAAATTTTCTTACTGTATTAATCTTCCATGTAATAAGCATAGCTTTCAAGAAATTGTCACAAAGGGTTTTTATTCTATTTGACTTGTGACTATTTTTCATTGAAGCATGCATTTGTTGCCTATGCTGAATCCCTGAAGCATAGGCTGGGTTCACTAGCACATGCAGAGCTTTTTGTAGCATCCTGATGGGTTAAAATCGTGGTGGAGACCAGGTTTTTAACCCTCTGTTTACATTGCCACGTGAGCAAACCAGTGCTGAGTTGAGCGGACGTCAGTCCCTCCTACCTTTTTTGACTAACACTTTAAATTGGGGGGGAGGAGGGTGGGGAATCAGTATTGCTCCCCCGCCCCTAAGGCTGGGATACTGTGAAGTATGAGGAGCATGTAAACCCTTCAGTAATTGTAATTTCTTGAAAATACACTGATTTGAAAGTAATGTAGTGCTTATAATAGTATGTCATTGCCTACATAACGTAAAGAAACCTGGCTTAAAATACCCTGCCAGTGTCGAGGCTATGACTAAATGGCTTGTTTAAATGTGAAGTTGTGAGGTGCCTGTGGGAGGAGCAACCACTGACTTCTTCCTGTGGAAACACTTCCAGGTACATTGAGATCTTCAAGAGTAGTCGAGCGGAAGTGCGCACTCACTACGACCCTCCACGCAAGCTGCTGGCAATGCAGAGACCCGGTCCTTACGACAGGCCTGGTCTGACGCGCGGATATAACAGTCTGGGTAGAGGAAGTAGCTTGGAGAGAATGAGGCGTGGAGCCTACGGAGGAGGTAAGTATGTGCAGTCCAAGAGGGAGCTGCTCATCTGAGAAGCAGCAACTCTTGGACATGGTAGTGTCTTCCCTGCTTTGTAACTGCTGGTTTGTATATGTCCTTGTGTCCTTGGTTTGTTTCTTCTAGAAGAACTGAAAGTCTCATGTAGTTGTCTGCAGTGTGTTCATGTGTGTTTGGATCTTTGTGTAGTTGAAATGAACATGTTGTCCGATCTATTTATAGGTTATGGAGGTTATGATGACTACAATGGGTATAATGATGGCTATGGTTTTGGTTCTGATAGATTTGGAAGAGGTAAGATATCTCTAATAGGAATAGTAACCCACCTTAACAATACGTCTCAAAAGAAACTAAAATACATCTGAAAGACCTAGAATGGACTCTTTTCTCTGCAGGAATGTCGGACCACAGATACGGCGACGGGACGTCCACCTTCCAGAGCACGACCGGCCACTGTGTCCACATGAGAGGTCTGCCTTACAGAGCCACGGAGAACGACATCTACAACGTGAGTTCCAAATCTGCCTGTCCCTGAAGCGCTTGGCTCTGAGATGCTGTGGTGGTTGTTGGACATGACAATGGCACCGCAGCTAACGAGCGTTGCTGTAGAGAGAACGACTTGCTGTAGGAGCAAACTGTTGCATCGGTGCGTTTTAATCTGTGTGACTTTTGCATGTAGTTCTTCTCACCTCTGAACCCTGTAAGAGTACACATTGAAATCGGACCAGATGGCAGAGTAACTGGAGAGGCAGACGTTGAATTTGCTACTCATGAGGATGCAGTGGCTGCGATGTCCAAAGACAAAGCAAATATGCGTAAGTTATGGCTGGTGGGAATACATGGCTGCAGGGAAAACATGGTGTGGTGCATCTGCTGTAACTGGAATACCAAAGGTTTTCCTGCAGCAGTGAGACAAACTGCCTGGGTTTGGTGTGAAATGCTCTGACAGCAGAATTCTCTCCTTCCAGAACACAGATATGTAGAACTCTTCCTGAACTCCACAGCAGGAGGAAGTGGTGGTGCCTATGGCAGTCAAATGATGGGAGCAATGGGTATGTCTAAACACTGAACAAGCACTTGATACATAATGAAGCTGGCTGGTTTTATACAGCTCCGGCTTACTCTGTGCCTGGCACAAAAACTGAAATTCAACATTCTGTCTTAATCACACAGTCAAGGAATCGGAAGGGGTAGTCCAAGATTGGAACACTAGCACATTGCCAGGTATATCAACCTTTTGGTCGGACAATCATAGGGTGAATAAGCTGTGGTGCTGAGTGGGGCGGTGTGGTGGGATGTTGGGAGTGTAGTGGTGTGAAAGTCAAGTGGGAGATGCCTTTTATTCTCCTTCCCCCCCCCCCTTTTTTTTTTTGGAGGCAAGTGCATAGTCTGGTGATGGAGGGTGTATCTGTGACATGTGACCTGCCATTTGAGCCTGGTCCTGGTGGTGAGGGGAAAATCTGTTTGGAATTTAGAGAATCTGTCTGGATTGCTCTACCAAACTGCAGAATTGTTTGGAAATCTAGCAAGTGTGTTTGCAACCCAAGTCCAAATGAGTGCCACTGTTGGGTCTACAGAGCAGATACCCTTCTTGATGCCTGGCTTGTCTGGCTTCTTGGAGATGAAGGGGGTGGTTGGCTCTTGGGGGTTTCTTTCTCACGGGTGGGGTGGGGGTGCCTGTGTGTAGATACACTGCTGCTTTTATCGTATCATGATTGCAAAATGTTGGGAGTTCAGCGCTGATGCTTCAGCTACAGAGAAGTTTTGTGGGAGTGTGGAAAGTGATGGGGTGAGGAGCAGTAGTTAGCTTGAGCAGGGGTCTCCTGTGTGGTGAGCCGCAGTGCTGCTGTGATGCACAGCTGGTCTGGGGCAGGAGTGAGTCTGCTGGGACCGTGAATGCTCGAGAGACTCCAGTTACTGGGTCTGCTGTCCCCTGATGGGCTGGGTACCGTCATGGCAGAGTCCTGTGTGAGGTCGCTTCAAGCCAGGTGTACGTCTTGTGGGGTGTGTGTTTCTCAGTAGCAGGTTGATCCTGCTTTGCACAGTCCACAGAAACTGCAGGAGTAAACCCTTGCAGCAGGGGCTTGAGGGTCAGCAGCACTTGCTGTAATGCTTCCAAGGTCTTGTTGATGCTTGATAGTGGGAATGTCTTTAGAAACCTTATGGCTTGCTTGGAGCTTGTTACCTGATCGGCTTGGGAAGGAGGTGACCTGGGTGCGAGGGAGCTAGCGGAGGCACAGGGCTGTCAGTTAGGGTGAGGGTGGGTTTGTTGATGAGCAGATTGACAGGTGAGCGCTTAACGATCTTATCCTTAACTTGAAAGGAAGCCAATCCAGTTATGGTGGTCCAGCTAACCAGCAGCTGAGCGGGGGTTACGGAGGAGGCTACGGAGGTCAAAGCAGCATGAGTGGCTATGGTAAGAGCATTTCCTCACTGGTTTTAGTGGGCCAAGTGCAGCCAGCTTCGCGTGCCTAAGGCACCGTTCTGGTGTTGAAGGGTCGTGCTGCAGACTGCAAAGCACAAGCCCTGGAAGCGGCAGACTTGGCTACTGTGAATTTTTGAACTAATGGAGAGCTGGGGGGAATAACTTT
>NW_010409756.1:0-1671 GCF_000710305.1 Buceros rhinoceros silvestris
AATGCCCCCCTTCTCAAACCGCGACAAGATCTGACAGTGCCAGCTGCCATGATAATATCTGTAGTTTCGACTGATTCCATGGTAAAATATGCTAAGACAAATTAAGGGAACATTGTTAAATACTCAAAACTAGAACTGTGCAGTTTCTTCTGTAATTTGTCAAGTCTTGGCCACAAGCCCACAATTTAGTTTCTAGGAAAGTAAACACAAATATAACACTGTCCACGTGTCCATTTCTAAGACCTGAACCCAAAGGTTTTGAGGTGTCTGAAACCAAATATGGCTTCTTTCTCTGTACAAATACTAATTCTTGGTTTCTGCATGGCTTTCCCTATAGTAATCGTTAATGGTCTGATGACTTGGCTTTCTTACACAAATACAAGCACATCTTCTTACATATGTTGCTACACATGCATTGTCACTACAATGCTACTGTTGTCATAGTCTTAAAGCATATTCTGAGGATTCAAACAAAATGCAAAGACCAGTACATTTGTCACTCCCAACAAATATAAGAACTCAGCTCCAACAGCTCATTACTAACAAAATGTTACTTGCTTCCTTCAGGCGAGATGTCAGTTCATCACAATAAAGGATTTGCCCCCATTTTCTGAATTGATATCAGCATGGAAATGTACTTATTTTTAGACAGGATAAACAGGATAACCACAAAATGAATAACATTTTACTACAGTTTTATTTTTGAAGCAGATATAATTTCTTCAAAATGGTACTAGCCCATTTCTTGGACAAATTAAAAACTCACTGCCAATATTCATAATCTGTTTTTAACATACAGCCATTAATTCAAAAACAAAACGAAAACTAACCAAACAAACAAACCCACAAAAAAAAAACAAACCAAAATGCAGTTAATTATCTAAAGAGTGGAATTCTTTCAGTCTTCACTATGACTTGTACTGTAAATCCAGAGGTACCTCCAGATATGCATAAAGCCAGCTTATTAGCAGTAAGACTCCTCTTTAAGACCCTGTCTTTTGTCTTATGCTTCCTAGTGTTCCCAAACAAGAACATACAATAGGAAGAAGCAGGAACTTTTCCTCAGTCCCTCCACAATGCAAAGGCTCAAAGGTCTGAGGACTCCAAAATAAAAAAGAAAACCAAATTGTGGGTGCCACAGCAAGCATTATCTGGAAGAATCAGAACTAAGCTAAATAAACTCTCCTTAGTAATCCGTTAGGCAGATAACGTTGGTTATGTTCTTGAAGTCTAAGCTGGAGAAGTCCACCAGCAAGCTGATAACACAGTGGAGACACGGTGCTACCCATCTTGGAAATCTTTGTGGGAAGACAGATTTATTTTCATAATTCTGCTTAGACTAGACATGACATGAGGGAAGAGGGAGAAGGAAGGCTAGCTGATTACCATGGCAGTTGTATACTTTCACTTGGTTCTGAACAAAGACAAGTCATCTTATGACAACAGATTATAACCAATATCAATACCATCACACCAATGGATGGTATGAAACTACTAAACAGACATTTTCAGGCAGAGCTTAAAAGGATACTTAAGAGAACTAAGAAGATTCCAAACAAGCTCAACATTTTGCTACTAATTAAATATGAAATAGTCTTCCAAGAAGTTTCAATATCATAAAGCAAGAAACAAATAAACACAAGCCATAAACACAATGAACACTACCCATAC
>NW_010409756.1:1777-2866 GCF_000710305.1 Buceros rhinoceros silvestris
AAGTTCAACAGGTATTTCGCTAATCTACCATGAACCTGTAAAGAATAATTTCAAATCATGGATCTTTAAGGTTATTTTCAGGGACAAAACCTACATAGTTTGGATGGTCACCAAGCCGATTTTGTACAAATGAATCTGCATAGGAGAAGATTAAGTGGTATCTACAACCATACCATTAGACCACAGTTTATTGGAAAGTGACACAAAAGACAGGAGAAGAAACAGCAGCACAGAGACGTAAAATAACTTGAGTTTATATGTAAAAATCAGGAAGGGCTTGACAGTATCAACTGACAACAGTTACCAGTGGAGAAACCGATAAAGATAGGGTATTTCTTTTCTTTGAGGAAAGTTCTAAGTTCTCCCAAGGAAACTCCAGGTTCTTTGGTGACTTGTGTATCACTCTACCCATGAGGCTATACACCTCGTAACATGGGTGCACATGCAAAGAGAGCACTGCTGTTGAAAGAGGCATAACTGTGGGCAAAAAGCAAAGCTGTGAGTATTCTTTTTCAACTGAATGTAGAAAGTAAAATTTAATAACCTATGTGAACTCTTTCCTAACTTCCATGGAAACAAGCATGTGGTATTCACCTCAAAGAACGTGTATCATACCTTTGTGGTCCAGTATACAACAAAATCCTTTACCATTTGGTACGCATTTCTCTGCCTGTGTTTATGCAGCATGCTCTTGGTTTAGTTTCAAAAAGAAAAGCTCATGCCAGAGCTGCACAGAGACTGTATTTCTTGACAAATGAAAACCTTATCAATTCAGAAATTCTTTAAAGGAAACAGAATTCTGAATCTTGTCTCTGTTTTTGGGGGGCATTCACCTAGCTGAAGATTTAGAGACGGAATACAGCATGAAAATTATTAAACTGGGAAAGAAATGCAATACTCTCCCTTTCACAATAATTGTAATTGAGGTGGTGTAAGAGTAATTAGCATTAGGTCCTCTATAAATTACAATATTCTGAGGCAATGAGTTATAAAATACCAAGGATTCTTTATGCAGATAAAAACTCTTTATACAAGAGCATCAAATATGAAATGCATAGATACATCCCTGTCGCGGTTTGAGAAGGGGGG
>NW_010409757.1:0-13822 GCF_000710305.1 Buceros rhinoceros silvestris
GGGAAACAGCCCCCGTTCTCAAACCGCGACATTTACTAGAATAACAGAATAAAAAGTTGACTTATTTAATTATAGAGGACACTCATCACATTAATATACCAGGTGGATTTATAGTAAGAGACTGGAGAATTGTTCTGAAAAGATGAAATAGGAAGCAGTTCTGTAAGGAATAATGCAAAAATCTGAAGTTAGGTGAGAAGTCATCGGCACAGATTCAGAATGAAGAAGTGATTCAGATTGTATTTTTGCATGAAATGATCTAGAGATATAAGAGACCACAAACAGAATAAAAGCAACATTTACACTTCTGCAATAATAAGCAAATATCAAGAGGCATGTGTAAACAGAATTAGGATCCATAAATAATCATCTCCCTTTACAAGCACAGGAGAAACTCCAGCTGAAGCGTTGTGTCCAATATTGGGCAGTGCATTCAAAGGTAAGAAACAAGGAGACTTCAGATGAGTTCTACAGAATGATCAAACTCCTACAAAAATTGACCTGAAGGAAAGAGGAAAGGAATTGCAGTTGCCGTTTTTGAAGAAATATTCCTAACACATGACGAGTTAAAAGTTAAACAGAAATTGAAGTGAGAGATAAAGCAAACATCAAGGAAATTTAACTACTGTAACACATTGTCTGGTTTATCAAATAGAGGGCAATTTTAAGCAAAGGTTGGACAAATGGGAATGTTGGCCTTGTCAGAGAGTAGCGGATGGCTAAGATGACCTTTAAGATCTCTTCCAGCCTAGTTTTTCTGTGAAGCAGCATCAAGCATTTTCCATAAAGAAGCTCACCCTGACCACTAAACAAAGTGAATGAAGAAATTGAGAACAAGCTGGGAGAATAATTAAATTCCATGTGACTATGCCTGATGGGCACTTTTCTATCAACAGATGAACAGGGGAAAATTTTTTTGTCTACAAATCAAAACCCTGATGATGTATTAATAGCTTCCATTTCATTGGAAAGTATGTAAGTTTTTAAAATCCCAGATAGACTTGTCTGAATATAAGGAATTTGAAACTAACTTTAGTATTGGAGAGAAAAAGTGGAAAATGTGATCTAAACATAGTGTTACAAGCTGAGAAACTAAGAAGTAAATTACAGTAACACAGAAGTAATAAGGCTGGAAACTATTAATTATTTTTAAGTCAAACTTACTGACTTTGGAGACTGTGTTTATAATGATTTTTAAATACTTCCAGTTGTAATAAATATGTGCAATGGACTAAGAAATAGGCCACTATCAAGAAAATTATCTGGCTTCAAGAAACCAAAATACAACTAAAGTCCAGCAAATTATGGGGGGAAAAAAAAGGCACAAGGTAAAATAAAAAAAAAAAAAGGAAAATTTTGCAGACCAAAAAGGCACGGCTAAACTATTTTAAAGGAGTAGCTTACCCAGTGCTAATCACAATGATCTGATGTATTAAAAAATGTTATTTGTGCTGGCTGAAATCCATTTCTTGGATTTCAACCAAATAATTGAGATAAAAACATGTAAATGGCAAGAAGTTGGTTTGTTAAGACCACATAAATCCCCACCATCCTCCAAATGTAAAATGAACAAGATAAGGAGGACCAAATAACTTTTTTATCCTCTTTCTGACTTGAGACTCAAGTGTTTACTGGAAGATGAAGACTTTTGTCATTCTCCAGCAGCACATTGGCTCAAATGGGCAGGATTCATCCTGCCTTTCCTCTGAATCCACATCATCGGGCAGTACAGACAGCACTCGTGCAACAGCCATTATACGCAAGTTCTGAGAATTTAGGATGAATTCCGTAAGAACTTAGTTATGGCTATGCCTGTAAGGAATGATCTGTCTTTCCACAATGTCATTTTTTCCCTTAAATTTTTCAAGATACATGGTGCTCATCACTTCTGTTTATGGTGTACATGTTAATATGGGCTACCCATGCATGGGGAATACTGTGCAAAATTTCAGTTTAATGTACTTACCAACTCAACTGTTGATTTTTATTTTGATGAAGACATTTTTATTTGATGAAGACATTGAATAATTACTCACCCAAAATGTCTATTTTAGATACCAATAAAACTTGTTCAGAATGAAAAGTTTTGAGAACAATGATAAATATCCATCAACTAGTTGAAAAAAAACTACTTGAAAAGAAACTGATGTGGGGATAAACATTTTCCTCAATTTCAGTGGCAGCCTACAGGCAAACAGTGTGGACCAGGAAGGAGAAAAAAGAAAAACCTTTTGAGATTTTTTTTTACACTAGAGTTGATGCACCATTTCTGTTATGGAGAACAGATGGCCATTAACACTTTAGAAAAATCATACTATATCTAACCTAAATATGGCCTGAAGAACTGTCCCTACACTTCAGTGACTACCAGCTTTGAAACGGTCCTGGAGAGTCTTCTTTTGTGTTGCACTTTCCTTTCTCCGGTATTTATGCAGCTATAGAAGTGGCACTGCACACAGTTGTATGTTAGATGTCAGGGGTGTAGACTATGACAACTGTACTTGAAAATAATCAGTCGTGGTTAAAGTGGAGGCAAATATTTAAATTTAACCGTCTTCAGACAGGCAGCTACAAAACATGCTAAAATTACATGCTGTTATCTTTTCTACTGCTGTCTTCACGTTTATGCTGAAGTTTTTAGTACTGAAGTCTTAGTAACGGCCTGAGCCAAGTCATGGTCCCTTGGGAATAGATTGGAATTTTGTTTTTACTCAGTGGAAACACAAATTTAGCTAACATGACTGAAAATGCTTTTTTATATGCCAAATTCAGAGAAAGTTATCGGTGGGTAACTGAAGACTTAGAATTCCCACTGAACTCAGTGGAATAACCTGTTGATTTCTCTCAAACCTGCAGCGAAGTATGAAAGCAAAAGTCAAAGAACATTAATCACAATACAAGGACACTGTACATATATTTTTGATGTGCACCAATTCTCCAATACAATTTTACACCCTTATAAAGTTCCAGACTAATACTGAAAAAATGCATTGGTAAATTAGTTCCCACACACTTAGTTCAGACAAATGTCTTTTGAAATCATACTTCTTACATGAGAACTGATCTGATTTGAGGATAATGTCATATTTCTGAAAGAATGATTTAAAAAAAAAAAAGAAAAAAGAGTACACAATAGGACATCTCTAAAAGTGAAAAAAAAAAGATATCCAGGATAAGATGAATCTGTGCCCAGACAACAGTGGGACTGCAATAAAAGGAAGAGTATATGACATTTTTCAATATTTTTCGATAATAATAATATTTTTCAAGGGTTAAAATTAAATCTCTGACAAAAAGGCTGAATGGTGTTTCAAGGTCGATGAGAAATTAATAGTCAGGGATACTCTTAATTGAATGCAAAATTGCCTATAACTTAGCTCTTTGTTAACCATTCATGCTAGTTATTTACTGTGGATTTGTAACAGGTATAGCCATCATAACCTGTGCATGTTTAACTTTACAAACTAAGATAGAGGATACCATCCAAGTACATTGGTAGTCTTTTGTTTGAAAAACAACTTCCTTATAGACAAAACTAATCTTAGTTCACATTCATTCTTGAGTTCATTCGAAGAAGTGTAGCCCTCCCAGTGACATCAAATGGAATTTTGCATGTTATAAAAGACTGAGATGTCACTGTTATTAGCTACTGCATCACAAGTCATGTTCATTATGAAAGTAACTGCAGTTCAATTGTGGTTCCAGAGACCAGATAATCTATGCTTGCTTGCATGGTTTTTTTTTCTAAATGAAAGTCAATAGCAGGTTATTTCTCCTATTATATTATACTCTTAATCATATACTGCTATTATTTTATACTCTTAAACATCTTATACTGGTAAACATTTTATTCTCTATAGACATTGGAATGGGTTCAGTGCAGTCACTTTGGATCTCAGGCACATCCCGGGATTCACCAGCACTTGGATGGGAAGCTGTTAGAAATCTGTGGCAACACAGACACGGGCATGGAGTCCCTTTGGAAAAAAATGGTCTTACTGAAAGTTCTTGTCAAGGGTTAGGGCTGGGCCAGCCAGTGAACATATACATAATTATGGTATGCTTATAGGTTGTCATTCCCTTTTATATTTAATCTACTCCTTTAATAGCTTCTGCCAAATCCTGATCTCCCTGGAATAATTAGGAATTTTTCCCACTAAAACTATTGGACAGAATCCCATTGAGTTTGATGGGTTTTCAAACAAGGTCTCAGAAAATTCTGTTTTAAATTAGTTATTCCAATGTATTCACACTTCTATGTCTCAGATACTGGGAAATTCTGCAAGATCAGTTTTTGCTAAATACTAGAAATATAGCAGAAATTTGTTTCTTATGCTGTTTCAGTCCTTCCATTCTTGTCCAAAAGAATCCCAAACAGAACTAACCAAATTAGCAAAATAAAAGAACTAGCATTCCAAAACTCAGTTTTATGAACATCAGCCTTTCAGCAAGCTTGTTCCTTTAATACATCTGAAAGACCTGTTTTGGACTTGTCTGCTAACTGAAGTACCACACACTCACTGGGATTCATGGAATTGGTCTTTTCCTTCTGACTATAGTGCAATTATAGGCAATCACTTACTTAAACTCAGATACGTGTTCTATGTAAGGACCTTTTAATATTGTGCCAGCTGACTTTGATGTGTTTTTCCTGTTGCTGCTCCAGTGCTTAAAGGTTTTATTTATTCCCTTTCATTCAGAAAAAAGGGTCTTTATTTAAGGCTTCTAGACACAATGCTGAATTAAGGGCTGGGTTAATTTGCATCACTGTCATTAAGTGCTGGGAGGCATCACTTGTCAGTTTGTCCCCTGACACTTCAACCCTTCATAAGTTTCCTCTGGGAATTCACATGTCCTGGAGTGTTTTGTCCAGAGATTGGCACTGCAGGAGGAGCTAATCTGAGGACACAAAAGTACTTTGCCAAATATTTCTTGTCTCCAAACCAGTATTGGGAACAAGAACTGGAAATTCATGTCAGCCTCTCAGAGGGCTTTAGAAACTTCTTTGTGAAGTAAAACAAGGCCTCATGTCATTCAGTCTTTACTAGGAAAAAATGTATTCATCAAGGAATTGTGACTGAAAAGCACACTTTCTACCTCTGGAGTTTGCTTGTCTACACAGCCACTGAAAAATCCCCAAAGACTCTGAATATTTACTGCAAAGTAAAAGAATCAACTTAACATTGGTACTAATATATTATCACAGACTACAGAACTGATGATTTTGTACATTGACTTGTTTTGTGAAGTTTGTTCTCAACATCTGTCGTTAACATGGCACAGAGAGCCACCATGGGGGTGCACACAATTCATACTGACTTGAAGATTTGCCCTTATTTGATGAAAGGTGCTGTTTCCACTTGGATCTAACGACTACAGCAGCTTAAGCTTATAAATCTCTTCCTGCTTTTCAGGGCAACATCAAGAATTTTAAGCAATCAAGGATCACACCAAGGATCACAGACTGGGAGAGCCAGAAGTTTTATGCAGAAGGATGGGTGGCAGATGGGGCGGACCTAGGCTGAAAACTTCAGACATGGTCAGTGTCGTGTTCTTGGGGAGCTGGACTTCTGCTGCTCCTGGTGTGGAGGGAGTGGGCACATGACTACTGTTTCTAGGAGAGATACTTGCAGTGTCCTACTACCATGAACACTTGCTGGTGGCCCACATGTCTTAGTCTTTTCTGGAGATCACAGACAATGATGACAGAGCTGTCAATCTTTCCTGTTCCAGCAACGCTGGGCCTGCTGCTTCCTCTTCGGTCTTTACTCCGCTGAAAAGTCCTTCTAATAAACAGAAACCTGATTTAGTAGATTCCCTTTTTCTTTCACTATGAACGTCTGTATCATGTGTTACTACCAGTCACAATATTGACGTCTGTTTGCAGGCATCTCTAAAAGAATAACAAAAGCAGCTTACAGATTTTTTGGAAAATTTATTGTCAACAAAAATACAAACTGAAATACTTATTTATTCTGGTAAATAACGAATAGAAGTCTGCATCCTGAATAATAATAATTATTCTTTTTTTTTTTTTTATTTTGACCTATACTAAAATACAAGTTCCAGATTTCATGAGTCATCCTAATTATAGCAGTAATTGAAATTAGATTTGTTTTTCCATCATAAATAGGTCATCCATTAGAATAAATCATTTTATTGTCTTGCAGAGCTGTACCGGAGCCATGCAGTACACGGGGTTCTCGAAGCACTGTGTTCTGGACAATCAATAAGACAAATTTATGAACATGATTTGTTCAGTGAAGTAATTTAATTGTATGTAATCTGATCAGAAAAGATTTAGAAAAACGAAGTTGGGAATTGGGAAATGAGTAAAGCAGATGCATCGTAACATAAAAGCAAGCCAGTAACACGGAACTACCAAAGATTCAAGATTTCATAGACTGGTCTATCTTCCTGGCTCAGGAAGCTTTTTGTATTAAACTCTGGCAGAAGTTACCCAGTGCAGACAAGCTGATACTGACAAAGCAGTTTGAACCATTGTGAGAATACTGGCACTAGTCCACTCATTGGGCTCCTGCTTTTTATATTTGCAGATTTTGAGTGGGCAGAAGGTTGTTTATCATTCAAGGGGCTGATCCTTACTGGCAGTGTAAAAATTATCACACATAACTTTTTTTTTTTCTTTTTAAACATGAATAAATTAAAAAGCTTCAACATATATTTTAAATTCCAAGGTGGTGTTTGCTGCTTTCTGGAAATATCTTTATTGTTCATCAAAGAACAATAATAAAATATTCACTCAGAGTTCAGTAAACAGGCTCCCAGGGCAATTAGCCACAAGAATGAGATGAGACTTAAAGGTCAGGTCTCCTGTTTCTCCAAAAAGTGCCCTAAAAATACTTAAGAGAGAAGCTTTCTAATTTATGTCTGCAGCTTTTGCAGTGAAACAGTCTGCAAGTGAAAACCAGCCCTTTGCAAAGGCTAATTTTACAAGCCTAAATAAATAGATTTTACACAGCCACGAGAGGAATAATCCCACCCAAGTACAAGTAAGACAAGACACGCAGTATAAACAGGACTGCATATAACCTGAGTTGGAAGCCATGCTTCCTGGTATGGACATTGGTTAAATTAGTCTCACTCTGCCTACATTTCTAAAACACCGTGCTGAGAGGAGCAGTGTGTTACTCTGGACACATTACTGCACTTATTCCACAATCCAAAGCTAGAAGACCCCATCTAGGCAGCTTGATCAGTAGCAACATAAGGCCACATTTGTTCCATATGCCATCTGCCTGAAATGGCAGATGATGGAAACTGAAATTTAGCTCTTCTGAGCATGACCAGAAAGCTGAGCTCAGTGTTAACCATAATCCTTACCTCCCTATAGGTCATGGAATCACAGAAATGTAGAATGGTTGAGGTTGGAAGAGATGTCTGGAGACTATCTTGTCCAACCCTTCCAGTCATGCAAAGCCACGCAGAGCTGTTATCCAGGACCACAGACAGCTTTTGGATATCTCCACAGAAAGAGACTTCACAACCTCCCTGGGCTACTTGTGCTAGCTCGGTCACCCTCATAGTGAAAAAGGGTTTCCAGATGTTCACAGATAACCTGCATTTCAATCTGTGCCCATTGCCACTGGTCCTGTCACTGGACACCACTGAAAAGAGCCTGGCTCTGTCATTTTTGCTTCCTCCCTTCAGGTATTTATATACATTGACAAGATCCACCCCCAGCATTCTCTTCTCCAGGCTAAACAGTCCCAGCTCTCTCAGCTT
This sequence comes from Buceros rhinoceros silvestris, assembly GCF_000710305.1. Taxonomy (NCBI): domain Eukaryota; kingdom Metazoa; phylum Chordata; class Aves; order Bucerotiformes; family Bucerotidae; genus Buceros; species Buceros rhinoceros. Next base: position 7,747 of record NW_010409757.1, read on the forward strand.
TTCTTCATATGAGGGACACTTCGGTCCCTTAATCACCTTCATGACCCTTTGTTGGACTCGGTCAAGTATGTCTATGTCTCTCTTGTACTGAGGAACCCAGAACTCCAGAGAAGGTCTCAACAGTGCTGAGTAGAGGAGAAGGATCATCTTCCTTGGCCTGCTGGCAACACTTTGTTCGATGCAGCCCAGGGCACCCTTAGCCTTCACTGCCACAAGAGTACATTGATGGCTCATATGCAGATGACGTCCACCAGAAGCCTCAGGCCCTTTTCTGCCAGGCTGCTTTCCAGCTGGGTGGCACACAATATATGTTGGTGCATGGGGTTTTTCCTCCTGAGGTGCAGGACTTAGGAGGACTAACCTAAGTCTGTCTACTAGCATCCACCTGAGACTGTAAGAAAATAGTAGCTGCTGAGTTCTTGCAGCCAAAGGTATGGATGCCTAAGCCAGAGTATGCTGAAGAAGGATTGAGTTTATTGCAGCCTGAGCATCTCAGAGAGGTAATGTCTTACACTTGTGTGGAACTTTAGACAGGATTAACTTCCTACCCTTTCTTGCCCTTTGGAGGAATGGAGTCTAAATCTATAAATGGAGCCTAGTTGTGCCTTTTCTTTTAGACAAAAAGAAAACAAGTCTGATGTGCAGTGGCTCTCCAGAGTGTACTAACGTACCGTGTGCAGCTGGCTGCTGTCAAACAGACTTGTGCAGAGTCTCCAGCTCTGTGGTGTACACCTTACTACCCAGGTCTTCCTTTGTTTCCACTGTAGGAAAGATTTTCAAAGCCTCTTTGCAACTCTCTGCAGACAGTTGTTTGTGTCAGGGCCCTGAGTGTACAAATGGTCCTTGATGGCCCTGACCTGCTGCACCTGGGGCCTCCCTTACACCCTGCCCATTGTTCTGCTCCATTTATGCTCAGGCTGCAGCACATGTCTTGCTTTGAGCAATGCTGTAGGTACATCTACTCCTTGTCCTGCTGCCTGGAAGGATCTTGGACCCATGCTTAGCTAGTCTCTAGACCTGTCTCTGACTCTATCTTCTGTAGCTCCTGACTGAACTCCCAGGATGTGCCTAAGACATGATTTAGCTCTTGCCTTGTTGGAAGCTGTTGATGGACGCTGCTACTGGATCCTGTGGGATTGTGCTCTGCTGGGGAGGGCACTGACTGCCCTGGGTAACCCTGGCTCCCAGTTCATGAAAGAGTAACCAGCCCCTGCTGTGTCACAACAGTGTAAAATTCCTTATTTAGAAAGCAAAATTTGTCATGTGCATTATAGGTAAGGTACATGACAGTAATATACATAAACAAAAGACATAATCCATAGAAATAGTACCTTGCCAATTTAAGATTTTTAATTTAAACAAGATTATGGAATAAACAAGTGGATATATCTTCAAAGTTTTCTATTATTTCCTGTGGTTTTAAAATTAAATATCTTTCATGGGTATGCAGAGAACAGACTAGACTCCACAGAATTGCTTAATAGGTCTAGGGAGAAAAACCACTTTCTTTCCTCTAGGAATTCTCAATCTTTAATATATGTAAGTGATGAAGATAAATAAAATGTGAAAAAAATATTAAAAATATTCAAATCCATTCACATCAAGCTCATGTGAAAATATTTCTGGTTTGTATCATTTTTATAACAAATCCTGAAATAGTTTATTTGAATAATTTTGAAAAGTTGGTATTTATTCAAAAGTGCCTCAAATTTCATTAAATACTTTTTATTGGAAAAACATTGAATAAAAATATTTAAAACTAATAGAATTTTCTAGAAAGCTGTTGCAACATGCTATTGTAATCACTGAGATAGATACAGAAATCAACATAATAGATATTATTGAATTTGGCCTCTATAAGGAAAAACTTCTGGAGCATTTTTAATGATCTACGTAGTCAATAATTTAAATGGACATAGTTTAAGACTGTAGTTAGGCTAACATTAAAGATAAACAAAGTCAGATCTTAGGATATGAATGAAAGCAGACAAAATACCAGGCAAGTGATGAAAAATGGACAAAAGGGATATGGCTTTCCAAATTCACTCTGAATTTTAAAAGTCTAGTGAGCTTCACATCTTTTTCTCATTGCCTGCTAGTACTGTCTGATCATCCAGTAGTGACATTTTATAAAGATGTTAAATAAAATAAGAACAGAAGAGAAAGTATTTAAACCTTTCTGTAGAAAATTCATAATGACATTCTCTTTGTCTATAAAATTATCTGAATATAAGAAAGTCTAGCTCACCTGTTGATTATGGCCTGACGATAAATATTCTAGACTGAATGCTTGCATGGCTTTGATCTCTCATGTTATAAATGCTTGTTAGCAGCATTCTCTTGCTGACTGCATGAGAAATGGTCCAGTCTTCCCATGATGTGATCTTTGAAGAATTTGTTGATTGCTCAGTAATGGAAAAAGACAAATTTGCTGATGTCCAACTTGATAAGACAGTTCTTTCTGAAGAATCACTTCACCAAATCCTAAGATATAGATCAAAACAAGAGACCAAAGGAATTTAAATCTAGGTGGTAGTATTTTCCAGTATCACTTTTTTTTAACATTTCAGAGGGATTTAAATTACTTTCAGGCAACAAAATATGTGTATGGAATAGAAGAAATAAGAATTTAGCCAAAAAAATTTTAAAATGTGTAACAAGAGAACGTAGGACAAATGTTCAAACTTTTGCTTAGTTTAATAAGCCAGAAGTCCTTAAATAGGAATTGAGGTGATTGTTTCAGAAGGAATTGCTATACAACCAAGATGTTCAAGCCTCTGAGTTCTCCAAATTGCTAAAGAACATTAACTGTATCTTAGTTCTCAATTACAATTGTCACTGCATTTTAGATTATTGGAGAGGGTTAATTTTCAGAACAGATGCCTATTTCCAGATTCTGCATTAATCTAAATTTAAAAAAAACATTAGAAAAAGAGAGAAAATTACATGCTATAATAAAATGGAGCATAACCTGTCACCAATATGATGCATTTTCATAATGATTATTTTTAAAGTATTATTAATAACCAAGAAATTATTCTTGTAGGAAAAATTACAGTTATTAACTACCTATATTTTGATTATTTTGAGCTTTCATATGAAATTCAGAATAGTATCTAGGAACTTAGTTTTCAAGATATCTTTTGTTAATGTTTCAACAAATTGTTCAGTACAACAAAACTGTTTATACAGTTCTTAGGACAAGCAAATAGAATACATTTTAAAACACAAAATAAAATAAATAAAATAAAATAAAATATAGTCTCTTTTTCTGGATCACATTTTATCTTGGCTTGAAAAACACTGCAGATATCTTTTAAAAAGTGCCTAATTCTTCCCATTCAGAAATGAAATTATACTGATGATTAGAATGCAGAATAAACCTCATGTGACTTTCAATACCAAATGTAAGTGAAAAAAAGGTGCTTACAAAACTTCTTGTAAATGTTTACTCGGATGTTAAAACTGTAAAATGTATCAATAATATGTGATTTCATTAAATGACCCATTTAAACTGAGGTGTATATTCTTTTTCTTTAACATGCATGTAGAATGTCAAAGCTAAGCAGATTTCTGCTTAGTGAAATAATTCTGGAGTGTTGAAGTGTTTTATAGTAGAGATTTAAATTAGCATTGTTAAAATTACTGAAAGAAAAGCTATTGCCTGATTTGAGGTTTCATGACAAATTCAGACATTAGTTGAGCTTGCCAAGTTTTGTTTAATTTTCACTGGGAACAGGAGGAGGATGAAATTCATTTCATCTGTTTTGAACGGTTTCCACCAGAACGAGGTTGAAAGAGACTGAGCCAACTGTGCTGTCTGCCCGTGCCTTGACACAAGGCAATCCTCATCTATTTGCTAGAGAAACAATCGGTAATTTAATCAGAGACCAGGTTTGTGTAATATTCACTTTTTATACATGCAAAATAATGGGCCTGGTGATGAACTGAATCACAGGCTGAGCACAGGCCAGCAAAGAGCCTTCTGGATCAACAAATCCAGTTCCCTGCTGAAAAAAAGGTAACCAGGTCCTTAATACAAATCTCTCTTTATATCTGATTTGTCAAGACTGTCTTGGGCCACATTTGCCTGCACTTTAGGAGGTAATCATTGTAAATGCTTTTTAGCATCATTGTTGTCATATTACTATTATTATAAATTATTCAACATATAGCTGTGTGATTTATTTAAAAATATAGATTGTATATGTTCCTAAGTAAAGAAAAAAACCAAAGTGAGAATCAAACTGTGGGCAAACTTTTTGTTTGTGTTTGTCCTTTTAAGATAGTTTCTGTAATAAATTCTCCTTCAGTGAATGGTCAGTAGAAGGACGGATTCCATGTATCATAGCAGCTCTGAAAAGCTTGTTATGTACCTTGTACCTGAAAAGGTAGTTATTATTTTGTTGTTGGCACATAGATTTACATGTGTAACTTCTGAAATTATTGTGCTAAAGCTGTAGGACAGAGCTTGGCATTGTTTCAGAATGGCAAAATGTAAAGTAAAGGTTTCAAGGTCAAACTCATAGAAAGTAGTTCAACATTTTTATTATTTCACTTTGAAAGAAATGTGCTAAGTACTCGTGTCATATAAGACTTGAGTATATGAAATATTAATTTCCACACCGCATTAAATATTCATAGATCCAATATGTGACAACCGCGGCTTCATGTCAGTCTTGAAATGGGAAGTTCCTTTTCCTTGGTTTTGTCATCTCTAGGAAATACTCACCTACATCTGTTTTTGAATCATCTCCAAAGTTGCTAATTATTATACCATAACAGTTCATTTTTACTTTATCTTACCAAAGTAAGATATTTGTCAGTCCATAAAATATTATTGACTGGTCTTCATTTTGCAGTGATGGATGTATTGAGAGGTTTTAAGGTTCTGCAATAGAACAAAATATTTCTGAGGGGGAGGGAAGGAAGAGGAAACGGGCGATACAGCTCTAATCCCAACTAGAAGTGATGGGAAAACTGTGAGTATTCCAGACCGGTTTTGTACTTGTGAAAACCCCATGTTGTATAACAATCAGCACAACCCGCCAGTCTTGCCTCAATTTAGCCCCAGAGGAAATAACAGAGAACGACAGTTCCAGGTTAAATTTAGGATCATTGCTACTGCCTATTTTCTTCTGCCTTTTATGCCTTTGTAATTAAAAATAATGATTTTGAGCAGCAGGTAGGCAAATTCCACTGACTTGTTTTAATTAAAGATGGTCACAAATAAAGGTGGTACTTAGGCTGGCAAAGTAGCCATGTCTCTATGGCAAAAATACTTGTACCGTGCTATTGAATTATCATTTAGACAATTTGTTAAAACCAAAGAAGATAATTAATGACTAAAAACATCACCATAAGTATATGTATAACGTTTCACAGTTTTAGATTGATTTCTTAGCCTTTTTGAATAATTACTAGAAAAGAGATAGCATTAAAAATTCAGCACTCTTCAGGAAAGAACAGATAAATTGACTGTGTTCTTAGTCCTGAATGTTGGGGTTTTTGAGGTTGAAACATAAGAAAACATATCATGTCTATGGGCAAATATTTCCCCCTCAGGTTTCCTGACAGTACTTACAATTCCTTTAGGAAATCACTTGTTCTGTAGTTTTTCCTCCACCTTTACAGAGTTTATTTACTTCTCAGATAGATAGAACTATAACAGTTACAGTTACCTCCAATATTGGACAAAGATTTAAACTTAATTATTACTTAATTATCCATTTTTCCCCTCAAAGTGTTACCATAATCCCTTCATACATTAAAAGTGATCTTATTGTTTGCAGAACCCATCACAATTTGCATGAAATCAACAATGAGAAACAAGATTTCGTTATAAAAATTAGCCAGTTGTTTCAAAGGAGCTATCTGTTAAATTATATTCATTATTCTGTGGATAATATTCATTTCACTAATGTATCTAAATTGGGTGCTCCTGGTTTAAACCAGTTGACTGATCCCTTCATAGATAATAGGGGAAATTCAAGTGAAGTGATGTAAGGACCTCAGGCTAGTGACTCTATCACCCTCATCATCATCATCATCATGGCTGGGCTTTGCGGACGAAGAT
>NW_010409758.1:0-967 GCF_000710305.1 Buceros rhinoceros silvestris
AGAGGAGAGCTGGAAATGACGGGACACGCAGGCAGCTGCGGGCTCTGCGTGAGGCACAGGAGGCGACGCTTCGCGCCTGCGAGGCAGTGAGGCACTGCAGGAAGAAGGGACGCAGCGAAACGCTGAACAAACACCCGCCGGAGAGGCGTCCCAAACTGAAGCTGGGCAGGAAAGGGCTCCTCCGTGGCCACACAGGGACAAACTGCACCAGGGCCGCGTGCTGGTTCCTCGAGCCAAAGCTGGACGACGAGGCCCTGCTCAGGAGAGCCGCAGGGAAGCTCCCACATGGGCCAGGTGGTCAAGCGCCCCGCAGAGCCAGGCAGCACGGGAACCCCGGGAGGACTGGAGAAGAGCCGGGCGCTGAAGGGCTCCTCTGGGGTCCCGCTGGGATTTGCTCCTCACTTGCTCCACAACTCTTGGGGGGAGTCCTAGGAAACAGCACGTTCCCTCCTCCTCGGCCACCTCTGATTAATGAATTTTCTGGCTCAAACCCGGCTCCCGCCTGGAATTTGCCCATCCTAGGAACCCCTGTCCTCAGGCAGCATGGACTGGGTGCAGGGAGCTCTGAAAGGCTCGGCGCTCAGCTGCTGGGTGGTACCATCGAGGAGTTACGATGGGTTAAAGGACTGCTGAGGAGAACAGCCCGCCACACAGCGGGGTGTTTCTGAGGCAACCAGCACCACCCTGTCTGCAACAGCACGGATTTCCCAGGAGGAAGAGGTTATGCTTGGTGTTACACTCCGGTTTGGGCTACACTTCCTGGTTTGGGCTGAAACTTCCTTGTTTTGAGTTCTGGACAAATGGGAATTATTCCCTTCAAGTGTGATGACCCCGCATTTAATTGGTCAAAAGAGGGTCACTCCAAGATTTACAGACTTACCCGGTACGCCTATTACATGTTACAGGTAACACTGGACCATACAACTTCATGCGTCACATGTCTCATTATCGCGGACTTATGCCTCCC
>NW_010409759.1:0-12652 GCF_000710305.1 Buceros rhinoceros silvestris
TTTCTTTATGTAAATTATACACTGCCAGAAGAGGGAGAACAGGATGAGAACTCTTTAAAGTATATAGCACTAGCTTAGATAAAGCAGTGAGTATTATTATTATTCGTATTTTATGTACACTGCAACATAGAAATTAAGGGCCCCATTTCATCTAAAGGTATTCCTCTAAAAGGGAGAGTTGCAGTTTGGGGGATTTCTCCATAGTGCTTCTGCAGGTAACGGAAGGAGATTGGCCTAAGGAATCCACATATGGATCCAGCCCAGACAGCAAAAACATCCTTATTTTCTAAAGTAATGTACAAGCAAATCCTTACACTCCTATCACAGGCTATCTGTGAATATCTGTTTAGATGCTGGTTTGGACTGAGCTCTCTTGCATTTATCCCAGCAAAGGCAACTTGCGCTCCCAACATTTGCCCTGTTATTATTTCATATCCTCCCTTTTTGTAGCCTTAATTGCACTATTAAGTTCTGTATGCTTCTGCCTGTCTTCTGCCTTTGGATTGTTATCTTCAGCTGATGGCCTCTTTGCTTTGTCAGACACAGAAGTGTCATTCAAAAAAATGTCTCCCACAGATACGCCTTCTTTGACCTTATTTTACACAGTGATTATATATATGAGTAGCTGTTAAATGTTGGGATGACAAAAACTATTCTGAATTCCTGGTTAACAAAAGCAAGCATCTCCTCCAGTTTGACTGGCAAGAACTTATCTGAGCTCAAGTCATGCAGTGGTCTTAGCTCCTTGTAGATTTAAAGCTGTTTTGATTCTTTCATCTATCTAACACAAGCCTTCTGGGCATGATTCTGCTTCTCTGCTCACAACCTCTCTTGTTCATCCAAACAATCTGGAAAAGAGCACAAGATAAGCTTTTTGATGGGAAAAAGAAACCAAGAAAAAGCTTGTCAATTCCAATATATAATCTTGTGCTTGGTGATTATGAATGTTTTTTCAATCAAGGTTTCTAAAGTTCTTTTAAATGCACTAGCTATGCCCTATACGGTGATTAAAGGCTGCAGCAAATAGGGCCTGAGAGGCCTTACAAACTTTCAGTCTCCTATAAATGCATTTGCTTACTGGTTTTCCCTTTTCTTTATGAGTTTGTTTTTGGTGGTGTTTTAATCCTCTCTAGAAAGTCAGTCCTGGAGAAATGCCATTAGTGGGGGTAAAACTGAACAAACAGCAGGTCTTGTGTTTACTTCTCATGAACTGCTGGCTTATTCCTAGTGGTGTCTGAAAGTGCCAGAGTGTCTGGACTCAGTCTAAAGCTTTGTTTTTTAGGTCTCCATGAGCAATACTCCCATGAGCAATACTCAGTTTGTTTTACGTTTTGCCCTGGAAATGCTAATATCCAACCAGGTTTAAATTGACACTGGAGAGTTACTTGTTTTCAGTGAGTTACTACATGAAATAGCTATAATTTAGTTGCAAGGTGTTTTATACATAAGTTAATCAGAAAAAAAATTGCTTGGCATTTGTGTTATTTATTTCTATTAGGTGGTACTGGTCCTAGGTTTATGTTTCAAAGCTTTGAGGAACTGCTTATTGCTGAAGGCTTTTGGCTGTTCTGTGAAAGAAAAGCAGTTGAAGAGATGTATGCTGCTGCCTGTTCCGTTACACGTATCTGAGTAACGAGGCCCCAGCCACATCTGCCTCCTGCCTGTAACTGCAATAACAGGTACTTGTAATTTTAATTACTTAAGCAAAATTCGAGTGATGTGTTAATAACAATAGAACTCTAGGACAGAATTATAGTAATGTTTTATATACACTTGGGGGAAGGCTGGTGGAAATAATATGCAGTATATAAATCTGCATTCCCACTGCTTCACGGTTCAGTGGAAATATAACCTGAGATCCAAACACGCATTGGCTGGGCGTGGGAGAGGGAAGAGAAGCACAAACAGCCACCCAGGAGGAAAGTTTAATAATTGCAGATCTCTGGAGAATGATTCTGTCATCAGTGCAGAGGCTGGAGCCCACCTAATGGAAGTTCAGTATAGTTGAGAGGGATGGCTAGGCCATCTCTTGCTCTCAGTTCCCTTATCCTACCATAATCCAGGCATCAGTCCAGTTCCTAGCAAAGATCAGAGCATACCTCATACTACTGTCAGTGACACCAGAAGCTGATGTTCCCCAAGGGTGATGGTCTTAAGTGAAGACAATGGGGAAGTCAGAGGAGTCTCAGATGAAGTGCTGGTTTTCTCCCCACTACTCCTTCATACCCACATGCCTTTCAGTGAACACTCCTGTGGTCATACCTGGCAGGTTTGCTTTGTGTGATGGGAGGGATACAAATCAGCTGATTCTTAAAGAATTTGTCCTGGTGTCCCTGGTGAAAGGATCAAACTGCAGGTAGAGAACAAGTTGGAAGTCTCTTTGCACAAGGATACATGTTAACTGCAAACACCACATAACAGGACAAGGAGCATCCTTGTAATAGAAGTGTGTGCTTTTAGTAGCGTATTTTTAACTCCAGCTGAAAGGAACAGCATCTGCTGAATTCCCATCCTCTATCCAAAGCACACATGCACGTTCCTCACAGTAGACAGGTGCTTCGTTTTTTCTGAATTAACCCAATATTATTCTCATTTCTGATTCCACGTGTGTTTTGTATTTGTGTTCTGATGTTTCCCTGAACTATTGTCCATCTGTCTTTGGCTTATCCTGTATGGTGGTCCTCTCTTTCCTTCTCTATCTTGGATATTCTGCCTGATGTTTTGCCCTGTTTTAGCTTTCCTGTGGATTCATAGCTTATTGTGACTCTCCCTTCTTCTACTCTATAAGATAATAATTTTAATTTGTCTACTTTTTAAATTTAGTTTCCTTTTAAGATGTTTTATTAATACTGTTTTATCAGCAATGACAGTTCCAGTGTTGAGTGCATTGAGTGCAATGGCAAAGTCCCGATTAGTTGAAAAGAAAATTGACTGAGTCATGGGAATGTAAAACCATGTGCATAATCTTATTAGAGATATCTCTGATACTCTTAATTAATGATCCAGATTCATTCCCCAGAAGCATTAACCAAATCCAGTCTAGAAGTTGAGGGATTAATGATAAGCAGCAGCAGGTCTTTATAAAGAGCTGTCTTGTTATTGTGCAAAATATGCGGCTTATAGCATAGAATGACACATCTTCAGTCCTTGCAGCCACTGTCAAGTAAGCATGAAACTTGAAGTTGCTACTCCAGCATTTTTAAAACCGTCATGCCTATTTCAACAATATCTGTACAGGTTTAGTGATTACTGGCTAGCAAGAGACAGCAAAACCCCATTATACCTGCTTTCTTCTTGTACTGTGAGAGAAAAACAGACAAGATCCACCAATGGACATTCATGTCCCAAGGAAGACTGTAGAAATCTCTGCTTTTTGCAACAATATGTAAATTGCAAAGTCCTAAAAGTTCGCAGGAATCAAGCTGACAAAGGATAAAAGTTGTGTATCATACAGAACCTCCAGAAACACCACATGTACCTTGTGCCTAGGAAGAGAAGGTATCTGTAGTAAATTTGTGTGCTGTAGTATCGTCCCAGCTAGAAATATAGAGAAGCACAAGAGTGACTAAGAGAAAACATCACTTTCTTCCTGGTCCTTTCCTGACCTCCTTCACAGACCCTCAGGCTATGGTTCCCCTATACCTGCTGAAATCAAAGGCAATCTGTTATACCATCTCATCAGTATCTGGTTAGTATATATGAAATTTTTTACAGCTAAGCTGATATTCACTGAATTTCCAATTTGAAGAACTAAAAAAAAACCAAAACGATCCACAAGCTTTTTGCTTATTTTAGGCTAAATATATTGATCAAATAAAGTTAATAATGTTACAATCCTGCCTTGTTTATTCAAAGTATTTCTACTGGAAAAATCTTCCAGTTTTTCTCAGTCTCATGACTGCTTTTTGAAGACTACTACAAACATAATGTTATAGTCTAAGTAGAAGACTGAATTCAGTGCAAGATGTTTGGAGTAGGTTATAGTCTTTGCTGCTTGTGCATTCATCTGACAAGGCTGCACTGAAATCTGTGGAATCATTCTAGTTTTACATGTTATGAATCTTCTGGCTGTATCCATGGTCCTTCTTACAAAGTACCTCCTTACCAAAAGGACAGAGCAGCCCTAACTTTCAACCTTGAGCTCATTTCCCATCTTTAACCCTCCTTTCTAATCAAAACTCCTGTGGCCTTGAAACAACCCAAAGGACTTAAACTTTCTCCATGGTGTTTGCCATGAATATGAGGCAATATACTTTTGCTGCAGGTATTCATCTGACATTGTATTGTTCAGCAGTGCAGTTGTGAGGTTAAAATCATCCACTCTTTAAAGACATATAAGATGATGAATCAGTTTATGAACACCTAGAATATTGAGAGGTCCTTATTCACTGTCATTCCAAAAACACAGATTTAGCACGTGACCCAAAGATCTTAATTATTCTTGCACTAGTGACAAACACTGTAACAATACTTTCACCGCACTAGTAATCATCCTCTTTATTAAGAAAAGGGTGATAAATTATAAATAGTAAGCCTGTTAAATATACTCCAAGTGTTTAAAAACAATAACACTTGGCTGTTCTCAGGGCTTTTCAGCATAGGATTGGAAAAGCACATTAAGGAAGTAGCTAAGTTGCGTCCCACGGTACTCATGAGTAACTTGTGGCAGAAACTTAACTCACACCCTGTGTCGTGGTAATGACAGAGCCTGATGGAGTGGGAGGATTGCACTGCCACTGCTCGTAGCACTCAGCAGTAGGTACTTTTAGGTTTTATAATAGGCAATCCTGCCCTGGCATTCTCTCCCTTTTCCTTTTCCCAGTATCTGAAGGCAAATATTCTTGCAGTTAGCAGGCTTATACGGCTGTCTCACATTATAATAGCTGGGGCCCAATTGTGTTAATATGTCCCTTAAAGAAGCAAGAGGAGAAGCCCCCAAGAAAAAGAGAATTGGCCAGTGGGCTGCAGAAGAAGCAATTGGGTTCTCCAATAGGAGGAGACCGGAGTGCTTGGGATTGCAGGGTAGGGAGGATACAATTACAAAGCGCTTGGTGCTGAAAGGCTCATCCTGCATAATACTACCTTTTAAATAAAATCTGGGCTTGGAAGAGGAACTCAGCGTGCCAAACTGAATGGTCTCTCTGAGGACAATCAGCACAGCTTCTCACCTTAAGCATTTCAGTGAGAAGTCCCAGGAGAACTAACCTATTGCTTCCAGGGATCTGCTTCCCGAGAATTAACCCACAAGCCCATTGTGCCGGACCTTGCCTGGAGCTCCTGTAAGAAAGCAGAGCAGACTTGCAAAATTTGGGGAAGGGCTGTGCTTGGGGCATTATGTTTCGTCCTCAGCCTGAATTCTTCTGGACATAGCACCAATAGTGTGCAAAGGCAGAAAATCACAGAGAGGGTAGGAGAGCTGGAGACCTTCTGGACCACTACAGTGAATTTACTTTGAAGCTGTAAATAGTGAGGTCTAAAGCACCTCAGAAAAATCCAGTACTGGCTATAAAGGGTTGTGATAGACATGAACAATAAAAAAAGAGAACCTACAGTTTAATGTGTTTTTCTGTTTGTCTGTGTAACTTTGTAAGTGGATGTGGCATTCAGTTCATTCAGCTTTTAAGTATTAGCACTGGGAGAAATTTGACAAAGAAAAGACCTGAAAGAGAAAAGGAGAAGACAAATGTGAAGAAAAAAGAACAAAAGAAATACTGACATAAAAAGTAACAAGAAAGACAAAGTGCAGAGTATACAGAGGAGAACAGGAAAAATGTAATTATTTAAAGTGTTTAAAATCAGTCTTCCTGGTAAAAGGGCAGCACAGGAATCAGTCTGGACCTGCTGGCTCTAACACATCTTTGGATTTTAGATAGGCAGTAATTTTCTTCCTGGTATATATCTGACAAGTTATTTATGTTATGTTATGAAACCTTCTCCAGTCCACAGGCTACTGGGAGTGCTTACATCCTACCTCATCTTTGGTTCAGGCAGCTGGTGGTAAAACTTGAATTTGACGGATGTCATGATTTTCATCCCAGAGCATTGTCCATAAAAAAGGTGACTGTAAATACAGTATATATTTGCTTGAAGGTGTCTTTACGGATATTTTCTGAAAGATCTTTGATGATTCTGTGTCCTTTTTAATCTCATTGTTTGTTCTTTTCCTGCCTGATACTGCTTGGGAGGGCAGTGCAGAGTTATGTAAATACTCAGGAGAGAAGTAGAAAAAAATTGTGACTCTCTCTTCAGTTCTCATGGTCTGTCCTTGTGTGTTTGAGGCTGGAAATGTGTGCTTGTTTGCTCAGTCAATTCTGAAAGAAGCTTTGAGGAAAAAAGCTTGCCTCACAGATTGAACTTACTTGTTTTCTTTCTGAGCCAGAGTCCGAACAATAGATTTTTTTAATCCACTTTTTAGGTTTTAGATTTTTAAATTTTGTTTTCATGTGTTTCGACTTCAGATTCGTTTTACCTATTTTTTCACAATGCTAGAAGTGTGAGCTACTGCCAAACATGGTCTCCTGGCCTTTGCATCTTTACTAGAGGAGTCAGGTCCTGCTAGGCTGTTAAAGCAGTAGAATTTTCACATTGCTTCCGATGGCAGAAAATGTGCACAGCTACATTTAAATGCATTTCACATCCAGCGCTTTACAAAGACAATTGGCCAGGAGAGGGCTGGTGGTGAAGAATATAGAGGTGATGCTCAATTATTTTTAATACTGGATGCTTCCTAGACAATGATAGGGTTAAGGAATAGTTGTTACTGATACTGATCACATAATGATGTATTTTGTATGACTGAGGGTCATTAAGGTCTCCTAGTTAGACAGCATCTCGATATGCAAGGAAAAGCAATTGCCTGATAAACCCGCAAGAGTCATTAGAAAGAGTGCCAGGCTGTTAGGGTGTGGGAACATGGCTTTCTCCTCTCCAGCCACAACTGCACAGGGAACTGCTAGCTTTGGGAATCAACATTTGAAATGGCTAAAAAGTGACAAGGGACAGAGGAGGGTTGGTGGAGTTGTCAGGAGCAGCTAGCAAAGAGCAGCTTCCACCAAGCAAAACTCTTGAGCTTGTTGGAGTTCCCCGGGAACGACAAACTGCAGAAAGACAAATGCGCATCTTAAGTCTTTTACTGGCTTATTTCTCCTTAGTTTCTCTTGTGTTCCCACCACTGATGTCAGGAAACACTATGTATTTAGGTAGTCTGATCACTGTATTTCATTATAGGTCATGGCTCCTAATGCCAAACCTTGCAGGTGTCCTCAGTGAACAATCACCGTCACCACAGATGCCACACAGTCCAAAAGTGGCCGGTTCCCTTAAACTGCACCTGTAGAGAGGCAAAGGTGTAGAGCCAGTCTGCTGAAGGAGCTGTGTGAGCATCACGTAAATGTGACAAGAGCCACGAGAATTCAAGGGCTGTTCACCATTGAACACCTGTTCTCAATGTACTGTTGGTTGTAGGAGACCCAGTGACCTTCAGAACACTAATAGTCTCTGTCGTATTTCTTCTGCGTGTCCATTTTTGAGGAAATAATTGCCCCAGTTAACACCAGTGCTCTTTTGCCCTGTGTTGCCAAAGTCAATGAAGACTGAGACTGAGTGGCTTTGGGATGCCCTGGACCCCCAGCAGCATCAGGCAGGTTTGAAACAGCTTGGCAAATATCTGAATCCCTTGTAAATGTAAGGCTTTGTTCACCAAGCTTCACAATCCCATACTTGCCCGTGGGCACTGAAGTAACTTTTCTTTAAAATTCTAAGTCACATAAAAATTGTCAGAATGTTTCCCTTCCAAAACATGGTTAAGACATGAATATTTCCTGGTAAAATCCTAAAGCACAAGTCTGAAATGCAAATTTATGTAGTCCAGAGTTGAAACTCTGAGACTTAAACTAGATTTTTTTCTTATATATTGTCGAATTTACCAGTATTATTTGAAATGCAGCTGTTCTTTATGCACAAAACCAGGAAAGCATCTCAGAAAATATTGAAAACAGTTAATATTTTATGAGATTTGGAAATAAAATTCATCAGTGCTGTCTCCTGCAATAGTAGTTGCAGCAGGTATAAACAGAAGGTTAAAAAACCTGTGAGGAAGATACTCTCACCAGGACTTTGCATCCATGGATATATGGTCAGATATACAAACTGCAGCCTTCATGGACACCTCAGATTTGACTGTCATCTGTAGCACTGTCTAGCTGATCAAATTTGAAGAGGAGACATTCAAGCATAGCTGTAATTCTACAGCAGTCTCTGTTTGGTGCAGTCTGGCAAAAAACTCAAGCCAGACAGGTGTTAATCCTTCCTCTTCCCTTCACTGCCTTCAAGGCATGATACTGAAAGTAACTGAGCTGTTTTGGAATAGAAAAGATTGGAAAAACATCGTCCTTACAGCCAGCCTAATATTGCAGAGAAAGACTGTATGTAAATTTGTCAAAAATGTGAATTTATTCTGAGTGGAGGCTGTGAATGTAGGAGGGGTGCAAACAGAATAGTGATGGGTGGTCAACAGACAGCGCATCTAAGTGCAGATTTCCGAATGATTGCAGGACGGCAAACATCATTTCCAGAATAGCTATTATTTGTGTTGGACATGTGCTTTTGACATCTATGTCTGCTTAGTTTAGAAATAATAAAACAGATTAGAAAGTTATTAGATGGTAGCCAAACAAAACTAATGTAGCGTTCAAGTAGAACAAGCTCCTCACAGACAGATTAATAATTATTTGTGGAGGATATGCACCAAATAACTTGAAATAAATGAGAGGAAAGGATGATCTGTTCCTGACAGATTGTGGGCAGTGTAGGTTTCATGCCTGTATTTGACTCCTGGCAGATGAATTCATTCTGGCATGAGATGGAGCCTATTAGGAAATTGGCTACACGAGTAAAAGTCCACACTCCATTTCCTTTAGGTTGCTAAGCACAACGATTATTGCCCTCAGTGGTAAGGCAAGCACTTTAAATTAATAAATGTCCTATTAATGAGTACACTAAACATGAAAATGTCTGAACTGGAGAAATACCGTCATGTTAACAACTGGGAGCATGTTCCATGTCTGTTAAGCAAACTAGCTAATAGGACAGAAGTCAAATGTTGTAGCACACGTAACTATGAGAGTTTAGTTTTGTCCTGAGTCTAACTTTCTGTGTCAATAAGAAATCTTTCAGAAAAGTGGTGATGATACATGAGCTTAAAAGCAGTATGATGCTGGGTGTTAGCACACTCACATGTAGGTTTATGTGTAAAAACTTCACCCACTGACTATAATTTCTTAATCTAAAATGAAGAAGGGTAACTGACAACAAAATCAGTTTCATCAAACTACAAATTCTAGAAATTCTTCAAACTGGGCAAATTCTAACTATTTTCATGCTGGATTTTTAATCTGACCTTGCCTTTTTCACATGAAGCATCCTTGCTCTTGATCGGAAATGAAAGTCTGCACTCTCTGTTTTCAAGCCTTGAGAGTTTCCTCCCCGCGTTTGTAAGCTGTCTGCAGCCCAGACATCCACCAGCTTCTCTCCCATTGAATACAGGAGTGTGTTGTAAAGGAAAAAAGCCATAAATATAACTTGACATTTTACCCTGAGTGCATTAGTTTTGTATTGCTTATACTGTAAGATGCTTACTGTAAATTAAGTGAAATGCTATTCAGCAGCAAATGTGTTAAGACATTTGTTAAGACGTTTTAAGACAGGAGGTGGGGAGACTGCAGTGTGATGGAACTTACAGAAAGTGACAAGCCTGATGCCAAATGCAGCGGTTCCTGTAGAGCCCTTGGAATGCAGTCTGCGGGCACCCTAGTCTTCATTACATAAATGCAACTTTTTGTGTCTGTGATACGTGGGTTATATTTTTATCCACAGTGTAAGTCTGGGGCCTGATGTGGATGTCTGGTGTAAGTGTGTGCACCTGCAAGAGCAGCAAGAGAAATTGGAGACTGACAGAGTTAAAGTGCTCTGGAATCAGGGTCAAGCAGAGCTGTACCAGACTGCATCAGCCCAGATCAGCTATACTTCATGTGTGCATTGGGCAAAATATTTCCCAAAGCCTGCAAGTGGTTGGATATCCTATCCCCAGTTTGAAACACATCTTAGTTGGATACTTATTGTCCTCGGTGCCTTTGAAAGCTTCTCTGGGCTGACTAAACTGAACACTGAGGAGAGGAGGCTTGAGCATTGTGGTCATGGAAGGCATCATCAGAGGAGGAAGGAGGACAGGAGGTTCGAAGGCTTGGATGCTTCCTAGATTTCTCACAGCACCAGCTGGCAGAGGTGCAGCAGTGCCCTTGGGAACCACCTCAGCTATGCAAGCAGAGGTCCAGCCAGCCTCAGGAGATAGGTACTACCATACAACTCTTTGACATTTGGAGTTCTGTGCTTAGATAAAACATTGCAAGCCTGAAACATGTTAACAACTCTACAAATCCTGCAATAATAAATATATGCAGAGTTAAAATAACTTGCCGTCAAAAAAATGTTTGTCATGTTTTCAGTCTGATTCTCTAGGTGAGCAGCACCGTTCTACAAGTAAAATATTGTACTTACTGTGTTTTTCCTTTAAAAAAAAAGAGAGCGTAAACCTTGCAGTAAGGTAAGAGTATAAGTGCCCAGCAACAAAGACTTTTTAATAAACAGCCTTTTAATTCTTATGAATGTCCCATTGATTACAAGATGTAGCCATCAGAGAAGTCTGATTCTCCTGTTTTGCACCATTTACCTCTAGGAAAAGCAGGTGAAATCTGGATGTAAAATGCTGATTCAGTGGTTTCCTGCTTACATAGAAGAGGCTCAGATGGTTCTGGAAGGTAAGATGAGCAGAAGCCAGCCAGGGTTATCCAGGTTCTGTTCCTTACTGGTGTTGCTTGGTCATCTGATTCTGAGGGAGTCACTTAAATTCTGTGGCTGTATTTTACCCATCAGTGAGCCTGAAGTTTCTTCACAGAGGCAGTGTAAAATTAATTAATATTTTATAAAGTGCTTTGAAATCCTCAGATAAAAGGCACTGCAACATTGCAAAATATTTCATGGATGGAACCATCCGAGGTGAGATCGCCCTCCTTTTATGTAACTTCTTTCAAAGATCAGAAACTAATTGGACTCAGAGATGAAATAGTGCAGTGAAAGTTCCCAACATGCCCATGATCTGTAACATCACATGAAGCTGAAAGGATCAGGTAATTCTACTAAGAAGGCCTGGAAATAACCATGAAAGCCTTTTTTTTCTTCTTCATTTCATTTGACCAAGCTGAGCTTTTGTGGTCTTAGCACTGAGCACATCAATATACTCTCCAGAAGGATCACTTTGAAAGGAGCCTAATGATTTTTTTTTTATAAAGCTCATCCCAAAGGCTGACATGGAAGAGTCATAGGAAATACAAACCACCCCTGAGCTTCATCACACTGCAGATCACCAGATGAGACCTGTGCAAACTAACAGTCAGATCTGACCCACCAGGAAAGCTCCCCTCTTAACTAGAGAGAGCTATTCAGATGGAGATGTTTTCCCACAGTTTGCTGAACAGTCTGTCAGGGCTGCTTCTCAATAGCTAGTATTTATATAATTAACAAATACTTTGGAATGTTTGTGGAGTATTGATGGCTGCCTGGTCTTTGTTTGCAAAGCACACTCGTTTTAATTTGACCAAATGTTAAGAAATGTTGAGTATTTGCATCTTCGTCTGCTGACGCATCTCATATTGGAAGCTGGTGAATGTGCTAAGTATTTTCATTCGCACAGAAGAAATCACCAGGAGTAAAGGTGCTGAGCTCACCGTGTTCAGCATTTTGTGAAACCTGCTTCTTTGCTTGTAGTGATAGAATCTTTTTTACATGTTTCACACGTGTTCCTTTAGGATGTGTTCACTCCTGGATCCACTGCGCTAAGTCTTGTTAATTAATACTAGTTAGACTTCCGCATACTGTCAGAAGGATCAATCTACCACACGTTGTTGGTATGTCATGACTGGGGGTCAAATCTGACCCTCTTTTAACCAATTAAATGTGGGGTTAAAGTACATGCAGGGAATAATTATATTGGACCAGAACTCAAAACAAGGAAGTCTAGCCCAAACCGGGACAGGGTCCTAAAATTATTGACCAAAAAACCCCACTATAAAAAGTTGCTATGTATGAGCAGCATCCAGTTGTGAAATACCACATTTTATTTAACTTGTAGGTAGGTGTGGAGGTATTTCATGCCTCAAGAAGAAGTTGGTAAGCTGTGTTAAGAAAGCTGTAGAGTATGTTACTGCAAGTATTGGGATTTTATTAGTAAATGAACGGTGTATCCTTATCTTGAATGCCGTGTCTAATTTTGGTCCCCCTCTTAGAAAGGACACAGGAGGAACATAAATGCTACAGAAAGGATGGTAGAAATGACTAAAGCGTGGGTGAAAGTCGACACAGAACAGTGACTGGACTTGAGGGGAATAAAGGAGGGATATAATAGGCAAATAAAAAAAAATTGGTTTGGAGAGTGTACATTATCCTTTCCCGTCAGACAGTAAGAAGGGAACGAAGCAGACCATGAAAAGCCAGGGGCCGGGAGCACGGCCCGCTCCGGGAAGCCCTGGCACACGAGCGGGGAGCCGGAGCGGTGTCCGCAGCCGCATTACGGTCCGGGCTCCCTGCGTGCTCTGCCGGA
>NW_010409760.1:0-1519 GCF_000710305.1 Buceros rhinoceros silvestris
AAAATCTGCTTGGATCACAACAGTCTTCCTTCTTTCTGATTCTCTAGTCCCAGATTCAACAAATGCCACCGAAACAAATTGTTCCCAGGATATTTTGAAACCCAAACACTTGGACTCTTCTGCAAGTGTTTTCCGACAGCACAGCAAAGTAAGGATGGGAATCAAATTCCTAATTAATTACACTAACCACTGGGCTACCCAGGATGAGGAATAACCTTTTAAGATTTCTTGGGATTCTTTTAATCCTTTATGAGAAGTCAAACCCACATCACCTGATTGATTGAAAGCAAAACCTCTATGTGGACCTTGGAGTTTAAATCTATACTTTAATACTTCATTACATGCTTGGGAGTCTGCAGCCTTACTGACTGTCACTGGGGAAAAGGTCTGTCTCTGTTGACCTCTATAGATCATTACGCCACTCATCCCACACAGATGAAATACAGAGCACAGTAAGGTTAATCAAAAAAGGTCTTATTGTCCTTATGCAAGTGCGTAACATTTTCTGCTTCTCTTTGGCTGGAATTCTCAGCTTTTATAGTGATTATCTTCCCCCAAAGTTTAGCTCATTTAATCTTTCCCATACTGCCATGCCCTTAATTTTTCTTTTTCAACTTGGACAAAATAAATAAATTAGATCTTCTCAATGTGAATAAAAGTTGTATTTCCATTGTCGTGTAACGGTCTAAGATCTTATGAGAGGAAGCAGCTGTAGTATTTACCCTGCTGATATCTGGTTAAGTATGTTTTTCTTTAAGGAGCTGTGAAATCCTCTTTTCTCTCTGTGGTGGTTACCGGATATTCTTCAGCTGGGAATGCATCAATCACTGCACCTTTTTACTTCAGGCTTCACATTAAAGTAAGCAAAAATATAAAACAGATGTGAATTTTTGATCACCAGGATGCATTTTCTAGCATAAATCTTATTATTTTTTTACCTGTTCTTTATATCATAACATTTCAAATAACTGTTTTTTGTCACTAACAGCTTCAAATACCCCTAAATATTAAGTAAGTTACTATGGTTCTAGCTATGTATCAGCAAACTTAATGGTATATAAAAGCACACATCTAATCCTTAAATTCCTGAAAGAGCAATAAGATCAAAACAGGTCCATTGTTTGTTTCAGGCAGTATCAAGCACATCTGACGTTAGACATGCAGAAGTCTAAATTTGCAATCAAAGCAGAGTGATTTCAGATAGCACACTTCTGGCTACCATGTTTCTTTTCTAGTTGTCCCGGTTTGGGCTAAAACTTCCTGTTTTGAGTCAAAGCTTCCTTGTTTTGAGTTCTGGACAAATAAGAATTGTTCCCTGCAATACAATGACCCTGCATTTAGTTGGTTAAGGGGGTCAGGTGCACTGTTACATGTTAAGGTTATAAAGCAGCACGCAGGGAGGAACCTCTCTCTCTCGGACTTCTGCCCCTGCACCAGAGAGCACCTCCTCCCACGGACCGGCTCTGCCGCCGACCAGGCCCAGGAGCAGGCTGAGACCAAGCCGAGGCCTAAAGGTCTG
>NW_010409761.1:0-5282 GCF_000710305.1 Buceros rhinoceros silvestris
AATATATATATAATATAATAAAATAGGAGGCGTTGATTTCGGAGCAGCCCTCACAATATACTTCGATTGCTTATAGAAGTGGTCCAAGTAATTTATAACATTTAAATTATTTCAGTGAATTTAATGACATTAGCTTGCAAAATCATACATGCAAAAAAGTAGTTTCATATAGAGCAAAACTTTGCTGAGTCCGTACTGTAAGCTAAGGTGTTCTGCTACAGGCCATTGCTTGAGAAGGTGGTAATAGAACTCGGACAGTTCCACTGTTTCCATAAGATCTGATTCAGCTCTCACAAAGGTCTTCTGGCCTCGGGGACTTTTCCTTGTGAGGCTGTTGCGTGTATCAGCATTGATACAACAAGCAATTGACACAAAAACTGCAAAAGAGAGGCCACAATGACACAATCCTTTGCACTGGGTGGTCCTCCGCTAACGGATGCTGCTCTATGAAGGATCTGGCCTCTGCGTCATGGAGCAGGAATTTTACACAACAGGAAATATCTTCTGTGATCCTGTTTTTAAGTAAAGGTATTGAATTTTGACAGATAAAACAGATAGAAAGTGTTCCAGTCATCAATCTTAAAACTTTTAATATCAGCACAATTTGAGCTATAACTCTAAAATTTTTGCAACCATTTACACTAAACCATCAGTGCTCAAGTTTAAACTGAAGCATCTGCCAGAATATCACTGAGATGACTAAAATCCTGGATATAGCCAGAATAATATCTTTCCTTTTTGTTCATTACAACAGACCGGTTTCTAGAATATGAGGGTTAAAAAGTCCTTTGATTTGATTATTGCATGCCAATATCCTGTCTGCAAATCCAGCCAACATCACATATCTAGAGAACAAATATGAAATTAGGTAAGCATAAAATGAGTCTTCTCTGGCACCTTTCCAAACTAGGGACTTTTTGAGCCAGAGTTTGCATTTGATAGCATGTCCCATGGCCCCAGATGTATTCCACATGAATTTGCCTAAAGCTTTCTTGAAATCCCTTATTCATTATTCTCCACAACATCCCAGGGCAATTCCTTCTAAACGTTAATAACCCGTTATGGAAAAAATACTGTCACTTTTAAGTTGCAAGTGTAACACATGCTAATTGCATACGATCTTTCTAAATTCTTACATTAGAAGAACATTAGATAATTATTTGCTGTTCACATTCTCCATACCAATCACAGTTTCATACTATTCACATGCAAATGACACAGAGGAGCAGAGTATTTCATGTTTTATTCTGAGTTCTCCTTCTCAGAATTACAATTTTTCTCATGTGCCTTTTCACAGATGCTGAACTCTGAGCTGGCACTTTGAAATAAGTATCAAAATTATACCAAAATTAGTTTCTTGAGTAACAAAAATATTACAGAGGCCATTACTGTGTATGAATAGTTCAGGATTGCATCTTTTCCCTCCCTATGTTCATGATTCTTCATTTATCCACAAATTGTCTTAATATTCAAATTGTCTAATATTTGTCAGAAATCATAACATTGTTTTCTTTACTCATTTTTAGCAAGAAGAGAAAAAAGCTATCAATTACTTCCAGGACACTCTTGCAATTCAGCCTCTTCAGCTTTCCATCATGTGGATTTCAATTCTTTTTGCATTCCAAGAAACCTCTACAGAACATGAACTACATTTTGTATCTGGTCCTTGATTAGGAAAACCTCTATCGGTCCTTGTAACCTATCCCAAACTGGTATCAGCTTATTATTGCAGTATTCATATTTAGCTTTATTCCTGAATTCTGATCAGTTATTATAGAGTTTAAACTCTGAATCATGCTTTTCTATAATTATACAACTAAGTTTTTGTGAAAGATTACAGAGAAACACAAATTTACTTCATAAAAATACTAGATATATTCAAAACAGTCTCAATTGTGTTCTCTGACAATAAAAGTATAATAGTGAATGTAACTGAAGCTAAACAATGCAGCTCTATGCAATAATGCTGACTTGGGAGATTTTTACAGAAAGAAGCCTAAAACCTCTCAAATTACAAACTTTTCCTTTTCTGTCAACAGTATCGATATTTTAAAACGACACAGTTCAGGAGTGAGACTGTGTCTGGGACACATCAAGAAGCTTACGAGTCCTCATGATGTTGCAAAACATAGGTATCCAAGGTGGCTCTATTTGGTGACACTAATACACTAATACAGCAACAATACTGCCCGGCACATCCCAGCTGGGTAAAGTATTATTCCTTCTCCCATTCAACAGACAAGAAAAGCAGTTCTCCACAAACCCTGCTTCCCACTTATTACAGAAGAAGAGCTTACAGTCAGAGCTAAGAAGGTACACGCTGCCACCTCAGGAAAAAGAGACCACTCCTGGGGTCAAAAACTGAGCTGCAGCAGGGAATAAAATAAAGCAGGAAAAGAAGCATTCCGTGCGCAGATGTCCAACAGCAGAGAATTCCCACTTTAGGTAACTAGGCAGTGCTAAAATCTTGCTCAATTGTTGTACAAATGGTGTGGTCAGAGTAAAATTTCCGCTCTGTGAACTTAACTGTGCTATGGCATCTTTGCAAATCAGTAAAAACTTGACTGAATTATGTGACTAATGAATTCTGAAGAGGAAAGAGCCTTTTGAGCTAGAGAGGATGATTGTTCAAGAGTTGTTGCTAAAATTAGCAAAGGTTTATACAATTCTTATGGATCACATGAACTTTTTTTTAATATATCTTCCCCTATCTTCTGAAAGACGTAATAAAGAAGACTAGAGAAATTAAGGGGTAGTGGATACATAATTTCTAATACAGTTTTAAGATATACTCACCTTGTATAAAAAAAGCAGCCATTTTGTACAAAAAAGCAGCTAGAATTTTTACAAGAACTTTGTACCTGGCTCTCTGAATTTCATAAATAATTTGTGTTGGTGTGGGAAATTATATTAAACTATGAGGAAAACAGAAGGAAAACAGACAAACAAGCAGAAATTTAACCTACCCAAGTGCTATGACAAGACAAAAAGTAGGACCAAGACTGTAACAACAGAACATGACAGAAAGATTTCATCTTACACTGGTATTCAGAAGGCAGACCAATATTATTTCTTCTGTGCTAAGAGTATTCATGAAACATTATTCACGTACCAAGTCTGAGTTCAAAGAGATTAATTACATTAGGAAACATAAGAAACATTTTCTAGCACTAGCAACCTACTGCTTGGTATTTTTTTGCACCAGAAAGTAGCATGTCTGAATTTTTTTAAAAAATAGGTCAGATAACATAAAGACCTTTGTATAAGCCAAAGTCCAGAAAGAGAAGATTATTTCAGTGTTATGCATCAGTGGTTCCTCACGTTTTAATATCCCACAGAAATAAGATAGAATAAAGCTACAGAGGTGAAACTTAGCCAACCTTTTTTTCTGCAGGAATGGCAAACCTATAGCCCCTGCCTTCTCTGATTGGTCTCAGCCAAGAAATTCTCATGGTATTGAGGTAGTTACTAGCATTGGTAAAAGACAGGTGCACACGTAGGTGAAGATACAGTCTGGAAAAGGGGAAAAGAAGGGATGGCAAGGAAGATTCCAAAGTACATTATTTGGAAGGCGTTATGAAAGAATAGAATAAAACATTTGGTTTTTCCCTGGAAAGGCTTCTTCTGAAGCTTCCCAAGTCCCTAAGCCCCCTAACAGACACTGTGAGAATGAAGCAGTACTTGCTAGAGGGAGGAAGGGAAGGGATAGCTTACCCAACTTGGATATAAGCCATTCCATGAGACTATACAGGAAGCATCCAAAGGTGCTGAAGGAACTGAGCTCTTCTCAGAGGTGCACATTTACAGGACAAGAGGCAAAAGACAAGTAGAAACATGAGAAATTCTGGTATTTGGGGGGGGGGAATTACCATGAGAAATTCCAATATTTTGAAAAGACTTTTAACCATGAGGGTGGTTAAGTACTGGAAGAGGTTGCTCAGAGGGGCTGTGAAATTGTAGGGGATGTTCAAGACTCAGCAGAACGAGTTCCCAGGTACATCAATCATGTTTGACTACGTGACATCCAGAGGTCCCTTCCAGCTAAAACTGGGGCTCTATGATTCTAACATACAGCAAAGCACTGCTACCATGAGTAAACTTGTATTAGCAAAGCTGTGCTTTGCACTACAGTAAGTTGGGACTTTTCATTTCCAATTACTTGAAAGTTCTTTTAAAGAAGTACTTGAAATCTGAACACTTCCTATTGTCTCCAGTAGCAGGATATAGACAATATAATTTACCCAGAGAATTCACTGCTGCAGGATGCAATTGATTTAATTATGTTATTAAGATTTTTAGTAGGTTAAGTATAAATAATAATGACAACTGCTATTAATGTAATATAGGATACAAATAAAAAGGCTAGAAATTTTCATGCTTTAGTCAGACCATAAGCATATCACCAAATGCAACAAACCGAAAATTATCTTGTTACAATAATAGAAAGTCCTGGCCAGGTCTATCTAATACAATGCTATCAGAGGCATGTATTTTTCTACATGTTATATACTGTTTTCCCTATTACATATTCGAAGAATGCTTTTGTATATTTGATTTTCGAGGGTAACAGACAATACTGCACATCAGTAATTATGGCTCTGCCTTTCCCTTTACTCATTCCTCTAAACTATAAAAGAACAATTATGACATTTTGCAGATAAAATATTATTTTTACTACTTATAAATCATTGTTGAAACATATGGACCTATTAAATCCATGTTTTTGTATGCAAAATAACTACAAAATAGATTTTAAATTAATATCAGTAACCCAAAATATAATCGTTCATTCAGCCTAAACAAAGGCTAAAAACATTAAAAGGCCAAAGCCTGGAAGAATTATCTACTTTGTTTTAAAAACACATTTAAAATTAAGAGACTTTGGAAATTTAATCTCCCATAGCTGACATCATTCCTGGGCATCAATTCAAATCCCAAATTTAATTTCAGTGAAGCTTTAGTAGAAGTAATGCCTTCTGCAGATTCAGACCCATCTGACATTATCTACTGATGACAATAAAAAGTAACTTATCCAAATATGGTTTCTTTAAACAGTTCTTAAAATTAAGGATAGATAACTTAGATGTTACACTGGCTTGAGACGAGGTGTTGCTTACCATTAGCATGGCTTATGCCCTTCCAAATAAGTATCAGCACAGACTTTGGAGGTCTTTTGAATGCATTTTTTCTTTTAAAGAGACACATGCTTTGTGTCACACTTTGTAATGACTTCTGATTTATTGATATGGTGTGTCCTCGTTTGAGCTAAAACTTCCTTGTTT
>NW_010409762.1:0-2461 GCF_000710305.1 Buceros rhinoceros silvestris
TCCCTCCCTTCCTCCCTCCCTTCCTCCCTCCTTCCTTCCCTCCTTCCCTTTCTTCTCATTAATACTGTTTCCCCCCACTTCTTTTCAATCTTAGGATTTCCTGCCTTTAATTTCAGGTCATTCTAAATCAAGCCCGGAGCTATAGCACGAATCAGATTTCCTTTTCTACTCTAGAAAGACCGTGGGAAGATTTTACTGAGAGAGAGAGACTCCGTTAGTGCAGAAGCAGACTGTTGCTGGTGCTCTAATGAAGCAGACATCGCAAACATGACTGAACAGGGGGTAGATTTGTTGGGCCTTTCTGCAGTGTGACTGCACTGGAAGAACAGTTGTATAAGAAGAAGCAGCTAAACTGGCAGAAAATTCTTGACATGAAGACAGAGTAAAGATGCATGTTATTTTTTCCCCCAGCACATCAAGATATGGAAATGCAATTAAAAATATAATGCCTATGAATTTTATAAGATTCACACTCCTTTTTTAAATTAAAAGTTTTTGTTCCCGTGCTTACCTAATCCTAAGTGTAATAACTTGACTTGTGTGATAACTTAACCTATCAGCTGAGGATTTTATGGGGAGGACAATTCAGCATCACATGATGCAGTCACGGGTGTTTTCAGTGTTCCTTTTCCCTCCTTTAATCAGACCAAGGCTTCTTCTGATTCAGAAATGTACAACTTTTAAGATACTTCAAGTCAAAGGAGCTGTATGTACTACCCAAGCTGTTCAACTTCCTTCAACTGCTGGGACCTGCGCTTGGATTAATACTATCCTAACACTCCTCAGGCAGTCAGTTCAATGAAATTGCATCCTATTCTGTCTTTCTTATTTTCTGCTTTCTTTGAATATTCCAGATTTCCTCTGGGTGAGCAACATTTTCAAGTATTTTGGTCAGATGACTGGTCAGATGACTGACTAAATACAGACTTCACCTTTTACCAGTAAAATTTTCCCAAGTCCTTACTGTCATCTGTTCCTCACATACATCGCTTAATAGCTTTCTGAGACCAACACAACATACAGAGTCTTAGAATCTTAATAGACTCCCAAAATAATTCCCTAAAAGTGGTAGCAGCAGGGATTTTATTTGGGGGGGAAAAAAAAGTGTGATTATTGTGCTCACATTAGGAACCTCCTGTAGAATTACAGATTATTGGTCATTCATACAGAGAATGTAAATAAGGTGAACGAGACATATGAACAGGGAGAGGATTCGGATGAGACATTCCACTTTTTTTCAGCAAGAATACATGCATGAAGATTTCAAGAGGTGGCCCATGTTACCTCTGAAATGTTTCTCGAAGTTCGGCCTGCGCATCACAATTCGGTATTTAGAACCGACAAGAGTCAGGCGTTGCAGGAACAGACAGGGCAAGGTGCATGGCTTTAAAAGTGTTTCCTTGCCAAACTGCATTTGCTTTTTCCAAGCTTTCTAAGTTAGTTCTTTCCCAATTTATGCAGTACAAAATGTGAAACCAGGATAGTATCTACAGATATGGATCTTAAAAGATTAAGTGAATAACAATGGAGTGATAGCAAAGGGGAATTGCAGTGCTTTAGCTTTGTATCTTTATTACTTGCTCCTTCCGCCCTAACGTGCACTACTACTTCCCTGTAGACAACATATTTGAGTCCATCAATCACAAGAAAGTGGACAACTCTTACAAGCTTGTGACGGATTTTTTCAGGCTGACAAATTGCTCATCTGTTGCTTTTCACTGAAAGTGAACTTTTGGAAGCTAAGAAACGAGCCAATGAAATGGTTAGCAGCGGCTTTGCAGGCCAAAAGCCACCAACTTCCAAACTCTTGAACATTCATTAAAGACATTTTATGAAAATCCTCTTTCTCCAAAAACATTCTGTTTGGCAACAGTTCTGATTTTGTCTTCCTTGTGTTTCTTGACTTCTTTTCTTTTTTTTTTTTACAAACACAGAAGCATTTCCTTGATTTTGCATTGGTCGCAAAACTGATATCACATATATTCTGGGACTCTTGCCTTCAAGAGCAAGTTGGTGAATCTCAGTGATAATGTAGCCCTAAAAATTTGCCGGTATCCATTACATATTCCTCTGGGGCCTTGTCTTGACTGTGAAAAGAAACACTATCACGTGAAGGAAAACTGAGTGAACAAAGCAGTTTCAGTTCTAATAGACAGACAGTAAAATTTTCCATTGTGAAAACTGCAGGTTTTCAGCCACAACAGGCCAGGACAAGCTGTATGCATGCAGAGTTCCTTTGTTCATAGAGGAACTGTGAGATGGGATCATACCTTTAATTTAAAATCCCTTGTTGGTTCCTATAGATACAGATGTTTACCACGTTTCTTTATTGAGAAAACAACTACTCAAACCAATGGGTAGTTATTATACCACTTGTAGCAGTTTGGGAATGTCCCAGTCTAAAAAAACTTCTCCTGTTTCAGAAGCTTGGTTTTAAACTGACCAATTGGAATATTCCTTC
>NW_010409763.1:0-3297 GCF_000710305.1 Buceros rhinoceros silvestris
AGCAGCAGCTGGAGGGTGGGGGTGACCCTGGTGACACTGGGGAGGAAGGTGGCTGGGGATGAGATATGAAAACCCAACAGGGATCAGGTTTGCCACACATCTTCCATGACTCATCATGAATCAGAATATTCTTCACTTTTCTACTGCTGAGAGCCTTTCTAAGAGGAGTGAGATGTCCCAAAAGCCCCCTGCCTTGCCCGATATCGTATGGGTGTCACTGGGGTGGCTGGTGTGTGGGTCATCAGGGCTGTGCCCCGGGGTGGCTGTGTGCATAAATCTCTGGAGCATTTTGCATGTGTACATCCCAGGGCTCTTCTGGTGACACAAGACGTTGTGACATTTCTGTAATCCGATGGCTATCCAAGCAGGGCTGAAATAAACCTCACAGATGCTTTAAATTAAAATAGCTGTCAAACTAGGGCATTGTGGTGCTGTGAACACCGCTGGCAAGGCTACACTGGCTGGATTCCAGAGTGTTGGAGAAAATCTGGTAGCTCCATATTATCTGAGGAGTCTTACACAGGGTCACCTAAGACAAACTGAGGGATAGATAAAATATTTTATTCTATTTTTGTATTTAGCAAACTATAGATGTGGCTCACTCTTTCTTACTTTTTAAATTCAGTGCTACTGAGTATTTTATTATCTGCATTTCTCCTCATTTCATTAATTATAAAGTAAAATGAAGTATTTTTTCCAAGTTTGTTTTCTATTGCTTTGCCTTCCCACCCCTTGTTTTGGAGAAAACAATTACATGGTGATATTTCACTGGTGAAATATCAGAAGTTTCAGCTCTTTTGGAGCTGAAAACCATCCTTTGAATAGTCATGTTGTGTTTGTACTAAAAAAGAAAGTGGATATGATTTGAGAAAAAAGTATTTAATTGTTGGTATGTCTTTCTAGAACAAGAAAAAGATTCTACGAGAAAAGAAAACATTTTCCTTTCTGGTGGCAATTGTTGCCAACGCCATTTCAACAAATCTCTCATTTCAGGTTCACAACAGTATTGTGATACTGTATTCACTGTCTTAGCCATACAGAAGCAGTCTAAGTTTACTAGCACAGAGGTAAAACACAGCTGACCCAGAGTCCTTACTTAGTTCTAACAGCAAGAAAAGGACCTTAAATTGTGAATAGGCAAATTACATTAGCATCATTTTTACACAGACAAAATTGAGTAAGACTTTATTTGAAAGAGTCAGTATAAATAGCTCTTTGTTTCCCCTGTCTCATGCTCACTACTCAAAATAACAACTTTTACACATTTTTTTCTAAAAGCCTGTGCACATTCAGATAATAAAAGTTCAGTAAATAAGCATCTCCCAGTTTGATTTCTCAGTGACTGTGATTCATGCTGAACAACAAATGACCCGTTTCATTAAGCCTGTTGCCGCTGACCGATTGACAAGATGGTAAATATTATTGCTAATGCAGCATACCACGGTGGTATGAGGAGGGCAACAACACTGAAAAGCATGAACACAATGTACAGTCTGTCTGGTAGCTGGCCAAAGGGTAACCGTAGTTCTGAAATCAACTGCATTTGAAAAAAAAAAAAGGAGAGAGAAAAAAAGTAAAAGAAGAGCACATTTGGCTTTGCAAAATCTCAACTATTTTAGGGTATGGGTGTTCCTGTGCTGATCCTTTTAGACAAGTTTGAAATCTAAAGTAGCACAAGATAAGAAAAGAGGCATTTATGTTTGTCTATCAAAACACCACAAAAGTACAAATGGGACTAAAGCTGAGACCACCCATGGGGAGAGGGTCCTTGTTAAGGCGGCTGCCAACTGACCTGTGCACCAGAGGGTGGCTGTTGCTGAGGCGATGGGACGAGGGCTGTGCTGGCTGATGGCATCCCTCATTCTCAAGAACCCTTCGTGGTAGGAGTTCATAAAACTTGAATTTCTTTTTATTTCCTTTTAGTTCCTTTCTTTCTTTCTTTCTTTCTTTCTTTCTTTCTTTCTTTCTTTCTTTCTTTCTTTCTTTCTTTCTTTCTTTCTTTCTTTCTTTCTTTCTTTCTTTCTTTCTTTCTTTCTTTCTTTCTTTCTTTCTTTCTTTCTTTCTTTCTTTCTTTCTTTCTTTCTTTCTTTCTTTCTTTCTTTCTTTCTTTCTTTCTTTCTTTCTTTCTTTCTTTCTTTCTTTCTTTCTTTCTTTCTTTCCTTATGATATGATATTTGTTCTGACTGTGATACAAGGGAAGCAACAGAGGGCAAATGAAGATGGATACAGAGCTCAACAAGCACAGACCTACTTTAAGACATTGTTCTATCAAACTCCTACTATTTCAATTATTTTCTAACATTGAAAAGTCTCTGCGAGGAGGGAAATGGCAAAACCTAGCCAGAGCAAAATGAAGTCATCTGGGAAGTATGTAAAAAACATAAGAACTAAGCTTTACCGGAGATAGCAAATTGTGAGTCAGGCAAAACATCAGTTTTGGTTGGGGTCACAAGTACAGCAAATTGTACATCCTGAGGGTGACGTGTAACTGGTGGTGCTTTCAGTGCTGCCACAAGCACATCAGTGCCTGGTGAGGCCGTGCAGACTATGAGCCCTGTAATTGCCAAGGCAGGTCTGGCACTGGTCCAGCTGGCTATTCACAAGGCTTTGTGGCAGCTAACAAACAGCCCAAGTTCAGACTTGTCCGATCCCCACGTTCAAAGAGGGCCTTTCTTCTGCTGATGAAATGCCCTCAGCTGCCTCTGCCATGCTGCCTCCCGGGGAGGTGCAGAGCAAGCAGCGAGGGGAGCACAGGACTGGAGTGCAAAGGTCCTATGGGAGACCGCAATTTGGACTCCCTTCCCTGTAGAGGCCCTGGAGGATGGATGTACTTGATATCTTTGTGAAAGGAAAAAGATACTTATATGGAGTAAAAGCAAGCAAACAAAGCAGGACAAAATGCATTGGGCTCCACTTGATCCAAAACAAAACAGTTTTTCTCTGTTGAGCCTTTTGGTAGAATCACATCTCCAGGCAAGTCAGGGAAGCCTGTAGAGAGAAACTCCCAGACAAACAACACTTGCCAGCATTATCTTCCTAGGAAGCAAAGAACCACAGTTTTTCAGGTATGTTTGTAAAACTTCTGGAGCCAGCCTTGTTTCCTCTTTGTTCTTCATGCTTTAAAGCACATCTAGAGCTCTTCTGATAGTCCCGGTCATGGTGACCCTGCAACACCCAATAAGGGATGCTGACTGGGTGTGATTCACAGTGAAGCCACAGATTTCATAATCAACACAAGCTATAGAAGAGCACGGTAATATTAAGACCTGTTGGTTGGAACAGAATTAAACTGGCAGC
>NW_010409763.1:3395-16021 GCF_000710305.1 Buceros rhinoceros silvestris
AGCAGGAATCCAGGGCTGATGGAGCCACCAGCACCTTGACATACACCTTGGAGAGGAATCTGCAGGACAGCGGGGTAAAATGAGGAGGTGTTGGCTCACTGGCACACCAAAATATGGCCAGAGAGTGGGAAAAATTGTGGAGCTGGAATAGAAGGAGAAGTCTTTTCAGATATCCGGCAATACAGCAAAGGCAGGAAAACATGCTTTGGGCAGCTTCCTGCATCTGAACACTAAATTTCCTTCATGTGCTATGCTATTCATGTCAGTTCATTAATGAAAATTGTCATTTCTAAGTGGAAGGTGAAAATTTCCATTTTTGAATTATAGAAATGAAGGTTTTTTTGCAATTAATGTACTTTTCCTTTTCTCATGTCTTCACTGTAGCCATTTTCATTCTGCTCTCTCAATTGTCAGTGAACCCACAAATATATCAGTGAACCCAAACCCACAAATGTTGGTTGTTTTTCTTTTTTGATTTTTTCTATCTTACTCTAGATCAGGAAATTATAGCAAGTTTGTGGAGATATGCTGGGGTTTCCATTGCTAGAGACAAATCACTTCTGGCGCTTGCACAAAACATTCAATTACTTTCCTCTCATTACTACTGAATACCTATTTCTCTGTGGTTTGTAAAAGGCTTTGTAAGTAACTCTCTAGCATTTTATTTCTCATAAAACATTTCTTTAGGAAGAGAGAAAACCATTCCTTGAAAAGGCAAATTTCAAAGCAGGCCCTGATGTTTCGTTTCACTTTTATTTTTTTGATGACTTGGCAAAATACAATAAAAACAATCTCAGAGAGAGTAGTGGTTAGGACCTATTTTCAGAACTTGTGGTGGAAAAAGACTGCTGAGTGCATGACAGGTAGGCATTCTTTTTCCAACCTATTAATTTGTTGGAGATGTTCTGTGTTTCTGCCCCTCCAAATCTGGGTAATGAGCTGTCGCAGGGCTGACACTGGTTTTACACTACACATCACAATTTTTGTGGTAAAAGGCAAGGAGAGGTGTAAGGACTCTGCTCAAAAGGACTGCTTTTCCTTCTGCTAGGTTCAGATAACAGTCATGATAGTCCCACTTATTTGTAACCTCCAGCCTCAATTACTCTAGTTCATTATACCTGGACATGACACCTCTACCCTTAAGAAAGCCAGGGCCAGCTGAACTGCGGGTTGCTCAACTGCAGCAGTGGTAGCGATTCCGTTACCCATTGCCACATACTCGTTTTCAGATCCCACAGTCTACCCCTTGGTCCCCTCTGGGAGGGCTGGAGCAGCACCCAGTGCCCAGTCACCACCCTCGATTGCAGCTTTGCTCTGCTGGGATAGCGCAGACACAAGGCCCTTCTGCAAGAAAGGAGAGGTCAATATCATCCCCATGTCTGGCTGGTTTTGAAATGCATATCCAATATGACTCCATGAAATGGTTGTGGGAGGTGAGAGACACAGGTTCCCTTCAGCTTGAAAGGAAGAATACACTTGGATTTTTAACAAATCCAGTGTTTTTTTGCCTATACGAACTCTAGGTGGTATGCTGCGTGGGAAAAAGCCATATGATGCAGTTTCCTTTCCAATTTGGCTGGTTTAAACCATTTTGCTCACCAGAGAGAGAGGTGTTGAAAAACTCCCAAGCCATTCAGTATGCCTGCAAAATTGCATGAATATCTTCTCTCTGCACTTGAATCTAGCACAAATTATAAAGACAAATACCTGTGTGTTTACAGAAAATTTGATATGTACCAAGTTTTGCAGATGAATGTGATGGATCAGCTTCTGACGTGAATCTGAGACACATTAAAATAATGAGTCTGTTATTTGGTAACTCACAGCTGCAGTTTCCTTATCTTTCATGCCACTTTCACACCTTTTTACAATGTGTAGCAGAATTGACCTAGTTTACACCGGGTCAAACTTTACAACACGCTCACACCAGAATATTGTTATT
This sequence comes from Buceros rhinoceros silvestris, assembly GCF_000710305.1. Classification (NCBI taxonomy): domain Eukaryota; kingdom Metazoa; phylum Chordata; class Aves; order Bucerotiformes; family Bucerotidae; genus Buceros; species Buceros rhinoceros. Next base: position 5,338 of record NW_010409763.1, read on the forward strand.
TATTGTAGCTTGTGTTGGCATATGGGTCTGAGTAAACACCAAGAAAAAGCATAACTTTTAAAACTGTGGCTTAACTAAAATAGTTAGTTCTGCTAAAGTTGTTCTTCCAAAGGAAAAAAAACCACAAAAAAAAAGAAAAGAAAAGAAATTGTGATCTGGCTGTTTGTGTCAATCAAAAAATTATTAATGCTGTCACTCTGAAACATATATAACCCTCCCATAATTTCTGTGTACGTTTTAGAAGGACATCTAATGAAAAACATTTGTGCAATGAAGATCTGAAAAACTGTACAGTTATTAAGGAATCATACAACAACAGATGCAACACAATTCCTGTTCATTTTTTTTACTATCTACATTACCTTCTTAGAGCATGATGGAGTTATTCTGTACACCTTTCCCTGAGAAATAGAAAACCTTTCTTTGCCTGCTAGCATATATTTTCTGAATTATCTCTCTGCAATATCTAAGAAAGATGAATATAACCCCCCCTATTGAGGTTTCCGGGTTATTTAATTCCATTTAAATCTCCTTCCCTTTGCATTTTCTTTTTTTATCTCTTTAGATCATCTCCCATTCAGCCATGGTGCCCACTAACAGTGAAGCCACCTGTTCCCTAGATTAAAGAGAAGCACGGCAACAACTATCGTAGAGTTTAGCAGGTATAACTCCGATACAGCATCACAGCAGGTGTGTCTCTGTCTTGATGTAGGCTTTGGACGTAGACCATTTCATATGGGGTTAACCTCCATGCAGCCTAAATGGTGCTGCGTGGCATTCCTGTGTATGACTTGGAAACACTTAAATGAGACACAGTGCTGTAGAACAGCAGCCTTCCCCAGTGATACTCTTAAGATTTCTTAGTGAGGTTGCAGGATTTGAGCCTGCAAGTGCTGAGATGCGACAGAACCTCTTCAAACCCATGCGTATTTACATGGGCTTTTTATATCAGGTTGAGGCACAGAATTTTCTAGGAAGTAATCCCAAAATAACTCTTTCCTTTTAATTTTCTTCCATTTCCTTTCCTTCCTACTCATTTGCCTAATACTTATTTCTTCAATGCCTAAAAATATGCATAATTTTAATAATTTAGTCTATCTTTCTGTTTTAAGCACATCTTCTGTTCTTTTATGTATTTTTTCCCAGAATGCCCTCATCCTTCTGCTGTCTTTCAATCAACAATTTCTCATGGTCTGTTATTTTCCCATGTACATGTCTATTTACTGCTATATCACTTAATACCTCTCAGGTTCTTTCTGACTTTCCAGTTCTTTGTGATTTTTCAATCTCTCTCTCAGACAATTATGCACCTTCTCAGTTTTTTTAATCTGCTTTTCAAAGCCTCTCCTCTTTTTCCTCGTCTACACTCCCTTTATATTAGTCCTATCAAATTTTTTTTGTGCCTCTCTAGATCTGTTTCTTTTTTTTCCTCATCTCCACAACTTTCTGCTTTCACATGCTTTCACATTCCTTTTGTTCCTCTCACATACTCCCTGCTTTGAGACAAAGTGGTAGGTGAGAAATGAAGGTATCTGAAAATATCTGCAAAAAGCATTTTACTCAACTTTCTGAAAGAGCCAGTTTCTTAGGGAGATCAATATTTGTGGTGTACCCTTCATACCAATATTAGTACTGACTGCAGGTATTATGCACGAAATCCCAATTTTCCCTGAACAAATGAGCTACGCAGCCCCACTGAACATAGCACTGTGTTTTGGCCACGGAGGGGAACAAATCCCATTTCAGAATTACTATTCTGCGATATTCCTCTCATATGTTTTATTGTATGTTTCTTCCGTAGATACTCTGCTTTTCTTCTTCAAGTCCTACTGGTCCTTCCCTAGCCACCCTGAATGTCCTTCTCGCCCTGCCCCATGCCGCGGTGTTTCATCTGACCTGAAGGCAGACTGCTGTCTCTCTTGCAGTTTAGAATGAAGCAAATCAAACACTAAAGAAAAATGAATAGCTTGCATCAACCTTATCTGCTTTTACAGCTACCAAGGGTATGGGATGGTACGACAGTATTGTCTGACAAGTATTTCTCTGACAGCCCTGGGCTAGGTGGAATAGGTAGGCTTGGTGAGACAGGGAGGCTTCATCCATGGGTTCTCCTTACATACAGAATGAGACAGGTTAGATAGATAGGGGCACAGGCTCACGTTCACTCTGCATAGAACGTAGCTTAAAACTAAACTAGCTGTAAGGCCTTTTTGGCTAAAAAAGAGAAGTAACTTCCCGCCAGGTTCACATCCCAAGATAGTTGCTCAAGATTTGCAAAATCTGCTGTCTGAAGGAAGTACTTGTGCCCTGCTGCCTCAGAACAGCATATTTAGATGTTGATTTTTAGGCATCTGATCTTAGGTGTGTCTTGGTACAGTGGCTAACTTTACACAGGTCATCTTCCAAAACACAGATTACTCCAACATATGTATATGTTTAAGATACTGCTGCTTTATTTTCTTCTGTTACTGGATATTTATTCCCTTGTTTTGCATGGCACAAATTCTTCACCTCCTCATGTCTGAGCCCACTCAGACGCTGCTACGCAGTTTTATCTTCTGTGATACAGAAGAGGAAAAGAATTAAGAGCAAACCTTCTTTTCCCTGTGCTGTCCCTTTCTTCTTTCTACCAAGGAAGGTGTCGTCAGCCTCAAACAAGCTGTGGAGATCTCTTTTTTCAAGTTCCCAGGCAGGTTTTGGAAACCTGGGTTGATTTGTGTGTGCTTAGAGGGAGCTTTCCAATGCGATAATGTCGTAATCCTGTGCCTCTCTCCTATTGCCCAGGCCCAACATCTTCACTACTCCACGTCATCCACTCATTTTATCCACTGGGAATTTGTGGAAATAAAACAGCTGGTTGCAGAGCTCTGTTTTTATTGAATGGCCATTCATACTGGAGAGTGTGGTATGCTCCTCCATCACACAGATTTCACACTAAAATCACTAACATAAAATAATAAACTGAACTAATCTGAGTCTTGTTATTGAAGCAACTGATGATTTGTTTAAATATTTTCACTCCTCATAATAAATCAGCTTTTACAGTATGAGAAAGGTTTGCTCTAGAGCTATGGATATACATAAATATCTCTTACTACAATATATATTGTAGTTAAAATAGTTTCCAGTTGTTTTGGAAATACACTGTCAGAAACAGTGTAATGTGGAAGTAATGAATGTTAAAATAGAAATATTTTCTTACTGAAGTAGAAATATCAAGACTGTATGCAGCCATCTGGGCTTTTATGCTCAAGTATTGTTCAGTGATTAAGGCTGATCAAAATGAAAACTCACGTTTACAAAATATTTTAAAGTTATTTTAATTTTAAAAGATACCCTTTTCCTTCCCCACACTTCTACACTGATCAAAACTGATCCTGGTAGTGAAAATTTTAGTACTCAGTCAGGAAAATTCTCTTTGACATTTCGTATTTGCTTGCAGAGAGTCATTACTGAGTGTTGTCTGGGTCAGATCACAGAATGAACAAGCTCCAGGTATTGTTGATAAATTTTCTGTCTGCCTCGCTCTGAAACAGCGAGGAGGTGCTGCAAATGTAGCTAGTTCATCTGAAAGTTTACTTCACAATTTAGTGTCAGATTGCCACTGAAATTCCCTGCTTGATTACCCTCCTCTGTAAGCAGACCACCTCTAAGCAGACTTGATTTTTAAAAGCTAAGGTGTTGCCAATAGTATATGAAAATATAATAGATAACTGAAAGCTGAATAGTTTCAATAACTGGAAGGTGTCAGCAGGTGCTACAGCTCTTCAAAAAAGCAGCATCAAAACCACTGGTTTTGAAATTTTTTTTTATTTAAATATTTTCAAATTTTGTTTTTTTCAGTAAAATATTTCTCAAGTTAGAAACATCTTTCACTCACTGGTAATTAGTGTTCTTAGGGAGACAACACAATTTTGTCATCTTTGAAGCCAATTGCTCACTTTTGCTGATGTCAACAGGAGAGTTTCAAATATGTATGGCCTACCTGACCAAGATTAGGTGGTCATCTCCATGTTTACTGGATTTAAGAAAGATAACTACTACTTCTTACTTGATGGGTGTTTTAAGACACTTGTGAAAGAAATGTGTGATCCTCCTTCCATGAGTGTGCAGGCATTTCTGTTGTTGATATTCAGCTGTTATTAATTTCTTTTATTTTACTTTTTTTTGCTATTTTTTGTCAATAGGCAAATTCTCTCAAGAAAGTAATTTTATTTTATCTTGGGATCTTGTCATTTTCAGGTGACCATGTGTTTATGCTGCAAGTCTAAAGTCTAAAGACAAACGGGGAGGTTCCTAAGAGCCAAGCCCTTCCCATTCCAGAGGCATGAAGCCATATGAGAATGCATAAACTTGCTTCTCCAATCAAGCTGATGATGTTCTAGTCTTCCAGCATATGCAGGGTGCCTGACTGCAAATTAATAAAATACTTCAAGGTGGGACTGTTGTGTTTTCACATACGGTTAGGTTTGTTATCATAGCTTTTGAATTCCAGACAATGACAAGTGCATACATAAAACTACAGAAAATTTATTAAGACCAGCTCTGCTAATGTTCTTATAGCTATGGTCACGTCACCTTCTCTTTTTCAAACAAGAGTCCTTCATGTAATCCTACATATATGTCTATATACTTTTCTAAATGCCAGAGACTCTCATGCGAGGCACAAATTTATTGAAACCAAGCTTCATCAGAAGTGCTGGCTGGTCTTTTTGTTGATGCTCTTGCTGCCTGCTTTACATTCCCTTTGCTGCTACAGCAAACATTTACAAAACCCTCACAAATGGTTGACTTAAACCCAAGCTTAAATTTACAGCTATTATTGTTATTACAGCCTTAATCAGTACAGCCAACTTCTCAAACCAGGAGCTTGAAGAACAAATTATATTCGAGCATAACCAAAATCCTAATCTTATAATTTTTGTTTATTTCCCCACAGAATAAAAAAACGTGCAAGTACAATCCCTTGGAAATACAAAATATTGAATTCAGGATCAAATGTGTATTAACTCCAGGTTCTATTTTTTGCATTTGAAGTCACAATCAATTGCAGAGAAAAGTCTGCAAGTGCAGATCCTGATGATGGATGGTGTCTAAATACCACTCTTATTGCAGATGTGTATGCCAGCTTGTGGGGAGAGAGAAAAATTGGTAAGTTCTCACTGTTACCAAAGCACATATGGAAGCCCTGAAGTCTGTTCTGCGTTGTATTTTTCTTCTGTTGATGCTATGCATGAACCAGTGGATGTGGAGTCATGGAATCAGAGCAACAGCAACTCCTATGATGTTGAACTCATGGGCTTGGCACAATCAATTTCTGACATTTATCAAACACTGGAAGCATGAAATGAAATATTGAAGAGAGTGGTTTGTGAATATGTGCTGAGATGTCAGAATAAGCCCATGGGGTAGGAAATGTTTCCTGTACTAAAGTCACCCCAGGCTGAGTACCAAGCTGAGGTACCCACCCCTGGGCTGGGGTCCATGGCACAGCATGGAGACAGACAGCCAGGCAGCATGAGCTACATGCCATGGGTGCTGCAGCATCCCCAAACCCATGGTAATTACCCATCGCCCTAAGGTAACTCCGGACTGTTGACTCTGATATTCTGTGAAGGCTTAAGAAACTAAACCCCTGGTCTTGCATCGTCCAGGCTAATGCATTGACTTCAGTGAAGATAAGATTTCAACATCTGCATGTGCCTTTTCATGAGAAACAGAACTTAAAACAGTTAATGGAAATGGTGGCAGAAAAATGGATTTTCTCTGCTGTGCTGTGGCTTTGTCCTGGTTTGAGCTGAAGCTTCCTTGTTTTGGGAAATGGACAGATAGAATTATTCCATGTAGCACAATAATCCCGCATTTAATTGGTTAAGAGTCAGGTGAACATAACGTTACGTCGGGAGCCTTTAAAAGCAGCAGCTCGGGGGAGTGTCTTTCTCTCGGGCTCTGGACAGCGGCACGGAGGGGGGCCTCCTGCGGCTCTGCTGGCCAGACCAGACCCCGCTAGGCCCGACCCGGCGAACGACTGGGCCTACACCCCCAGGGGACCTGAGGATCACAGACTGTGAACCATTCCTGTCGTGAGTCTCGTCTGGAGTCGGGTGAGATATCCGGACTCCCAGCCGCTTCGTGAAGGGAGTTCTCCTGCTGTTAAACCTGAGAGCAGCGGGGTTTTCTCCCCCCACCCCCTCTCCGTCTCGCTGAGGAAAGAACTTTACTTTCTCTGCCCAAAGCAGCAGCTGCAGAGTCTTCACTCCCCCCTTGCCGCTGGATGCCTGCCCAGAGCACTGACCTTGGACAAGGCTGTTACAGAACTCTGGTTATCTAAGTCCTCTCTTCTCCGTTTTTTCCCCCTTTTTCTCGGTTTGTGCATATGTATAGTAGCGTATAGATGTGTGGATTTATTGTTTACTAAAAGTTTGTTTCGGTTTCCTGAGCGCAGACTGAGGTGTGAATTTCTTCTGTCCCCTTTAAATCCCTTCCGTCTCTGGCGAGGCAGAAAGGATCGTTAAGGAATTCGAGGAATTATTGCCTCAGTCCCTCGACCCTTTACAGGCTTCCTCGTACGTATTCCCTAGAAGCAAATCCTGACTATCTATGGCAGAAGGCTGCTTCAAACTATCTGGAAATCTGTATGTGTCTGAGGTGCTATGAATTGTTAATATGCCTATTACAAACTGGCGTAACTAAGCAAAGACCCATGAAAAACAAAACAAAAGAAACTAATCCTGTAAAGCAGTGCCTGTAGTCCCTTTTTCCTGTAGAACAGATGACAATGCGTTTTCAGAAAATATATCACGTTGGCTGTGAACCCTAAGCATCCCCAGTCAAATGGGTACGTAGCAGAATTAGAGATGTGACACCAGGTCTTCCTTCCTTCTCTTATTCGCAAAGGCATCTGTGAGGACAGGGTGTAAACTGAAATTGTCACTTTTCCAGCACTTCTCTAACTGTGCCACAGCCTTAGCATTTAAGCAGTGTGTGCTTTGCATGTGTGAGCTTAAAAAAACTTCCATCTTGTATTTTCACCAGTCTTAAGAGCTACCAGGAGAAAAGTGGACAACTGCACAACGCTATATGACAAACCTCATTAAAATGCAGGAGGTGTATTGAAGTTCCTAATTGTATTACATCACTGGCAATGAGTGCTCGTGTGTTCGTCAACATCCCACTTTGAGGTTAAACAAATCAGTGAATCAGAATTCTGGGTGGCAGCAGAAAGAGGTACTACAGATAATGATGCAGGCAGAAAAATGCTAGGCCAATGTTTCTCAAGAAAAACACAAAACTCAACCTTTCCCCCACCTTACCGTGAGTCCCCACTAGTTCAGAGTCTACACAAGGGTTTGAATGATTTCTGCCTTTCCCTAAAGTTTTTGTTCAATAGCTTGGTGCGGAGGCCGATACAATAGATTTATCTCTGCCATCTGATTCTTGCAATATATGGAGAGTAGATAAAAAAGCCTCCGTGTGTTTGTTCGTTCTCTTCCTATATTAACATACCACACTCCCCCGGAGCCGCCATTTACAATGATTACCAGATTGAATAACATACTGTACTTTCACCACCAGTGCCACCACGGGATTTTCCCTGCTGATTTGATTAGCCTATCACACTGCCATTAAATTAAAACCAAATAATAATGCAACCTGAGTTCAGCCATTATGCCACCCATCTGCTGTTTGTAAGAACCATGTTCCCTGAAGGATGATGGTGTGTTGAGGCTGAATCTACCACCTGCTGCTTTGCTCCGAAAAAACTCCTTTCACTCCATGCTGTGAATCAATACTATTGGGACAGAGAAAGCTTTATAGAAAATCTAAGGATTATGCAATTAACTGGCTTTCTGAGGACTAATCTTCACAGGTAAGAGGGTTGGTGGTGGGGGGTGTGGATATTAGGATGCATGGAGTGGAGGAGCAGGAATATTAATAGTTTTTTTTTCTGGTTGCTTCCAAAAATTTTGGACTGATGTCCATCCTACAGTTCTGACCATGAGGTTGTATCTTCATGACCATTCCTACCATGCTTGCTGGTTCTGTCAGTGATGCTGGGAGCACCACACAAGTGTCAATTTCTACACTGGTCCACCTATGAAAATGCAACCCAACAGTGCATTGAAGTGCTTTAGAAAATCCTTCACATACAACATGATGGTTTGGCACACACAGACATCACAGAGGTTTAGCAGTTACCTGGAATGGGGCTGCTTTTGGGAGGAGGATTTAAATGGCTGTTGTTCAATAAGAACTCTGTAAGGTTTTAGCAAGGCCAAGTGCTGTGTAAGTCTTTGCATGAGCTGGACTTGCGGAGAGCAAGAGCTTTGAATTAGGGACTTTATCACTGAAAATAAACCGGATTTTGAATCTTTGATGACTTGACAAATCTTTGCCCATTCTTCACTAGAATAACGTCAAAACTGTTTCTACCTAACATTTTTTTACCTATTTCCTCAAAACTTTAATTACTTAGGTGGCCAAACATAAAACAGAGATACTGAACATTGTTAAAATATTTACATTTATTAAAATGGTAGAATTTGATGAATCACATTTGAAATACGACTGTCTAAATGTCACTCCGTTCTATTCAGAATCATTGGATCGAATGGTATTTTGGAAGTATCTTGGTAAAAATTTGATTTAAATATGATTGGCAGTTTATCACCAAGACATCTGTTGAAGAGTCTGTATTAATATGAAGTGAGAGGCAGAGAGGGTCTCCCTTTTTTGGCCCTCATTTAAACTCTTAGCTTCCTTGCCTGTCGACATTGACTTCCTCATCAAAACTACAAAAAAGAAAGAAATTCACCCAATGGCAGATTTTATTTCCTCTTCTTCTGTCTGTAATTTGAGAAAATTCATTGGATTAGTCAGATTAGCAGAGCGATTTATGTGAAAAAAAAAATCTTATTAACTCATTTACTGTAAGAACCTCCTAAACCGACTAAGTTAATGATCTACATCCTAGTAGAAAACAACTCTTAGATGAGCTGACTTGGTCTCTAGAAGTGTTTATTACCTCCCATGAAAAAAATTCAGGGATCCTGGCACCTCGCAAAGAGCTCAAAATTACATGGGCTGAGTCTGGGATGAAAGCCAAGAAGAGACTTACGGTGTCAATGGGGTTGGATCCCTTGAGCAGGCTATGTAGTTTTTCTCAGGTGTCAGAGTCAGAAGATGTAGGAAATATAGGTATTTCAATGCTGACAAAGACTCAGTGTCAAGAAATCAAATGAAAATACAAAGGTATTATCTTAAATGCTGTGTTCTTAATTTCATCCACATATCCAGGTTGGTTCTGCGGGACAAGGTGCTGCCTTTCCCCTTCTAACTCTGCCTTGATGTGCCTGCCAATACCCGAGCCCTCCCCAGAAAAAATGACAGGGCTTGTCCTGCAAGGGCAAAACTGTCCTATCACAGCCAATTTTCAGTCTCAGTTAAGAGACTGTGTGTACCATGGTGTTACCAAACCAAGCAAAATCACTTGCAGAAGTCTACTGCCCGCTTATAAGGCAATTCAGGTCTGGACTCATGAAAAAATTAGATTTCCTCACTTGCAAGGAAATCCTTTTCACTCAGTTTCAACACTGTAAATATATGAATTGCAGAGATGTGCCATAATTTCATGGTTTGCTGATGTGGTAATTTCTGCCCATAGGGAAACAGGCAAGGTCCCTTTTTCCTGTATCGTATAAACACGTATTAAATCAGTAACCTTTCAACTGTTGTGAAAATCTACACCTCAAAGTTTCTTAAAAGCTTTTTGTAAAAATAATCTCAAAATAAAGGATTGTAAGAAGTTATTACTGCACCTCTTCTGATATTCTGGGTGAAGCAGCACTGCATTGTGTAAGTAGTTGTATGGGGCAGAGTAATCCGTCACACTTGAGTATATTTCATGCAGACAGTAACGAGATTTTATTACTTCAATGTAAAATAGTAGTTACAAAGCATCTAACAGAAAGCCGCTTTAAAAGAAATACAAATAAACAAAAACTCTGACAGAATAAAATATTAAATTGATGTTGAAAAGTGAAGTTAATGTCCAAATGAAGAGTGTGAGAAAGCATTGCTCTTTGTGTGTGCCTGATACATATTTATTTTAGTGAGGTTCAGCACTGAAGTCAGAAGCCTTTGGTCAAGTTGATCAGAACATGTTGAGTTTTCATCCAATTTGCCTAACAACCCCAGGTGTATGTAGTTGAGTGTAATACTATGCAAAATCGTTGTCTCTGACATCATCCCCTTCTGGCCACTCCCCTCATTCAAGCCTGAGTAAGTGAACTTATACCATTAAAGAAAAGACAAAGGATCACTTTTTCTAGCAGTATTTCACATTTATTTTCCTCCAATGTGTAGTAGGGTTGGAAAAGGTCTCTAGAAAATAGAGTTAAAATAATTGACCTAGTAATGTGCTGTGGCATCTACTATTACATCTTTCCTAGGAGCTGGAAAGACACGACCATGCTTTTCTGTAGAGCATAAAATGTGTGCCTGTGTAAACCTAGATTATTAGTAAGGTACTGCTGTAAAGAAATCTGCCTTAAAGATGACTTGTGAAAGGAAAGAAATATACTTGATCTCCTTTTTTTCCCCTCCCCATGGTATATAAGAAGTGTCTATAGGAAGAGTTTTAGAAGGAAGTTGGTTTGGGGTTTTTTTTTTTGGAGGGGGGGGG